>NW_025920358.1:0-162805 GCF_902686445.1 Sciurus carolinensis
AATGATCTCTCTGATAAGCGGATGATGATACATAATTGGGGGTTGGAGGGAGGCAAGAATGGAGGGAGGATGAATTGTATAGAGGAAAAAGAGGGGTGGGTTTGGAGTGGGGGAGAAGGAAAAGTAACAGAATGAGACAAATATCATTAACCTATATACATGTGTGATTACACAAATGGTTCAACTCTACTTCGTGTGCAAGCAGAGAAACAACAAGTTGTACCCCGTTTGTGTATAATGAATCAAAATAAAAAAAGGGCTGGGGATGTGGCTAGGTGGTTAAGTGCCTCTGGGTTCAATCCTGTTTCTAAAAACAAACAAACAAGCAAAACACAACAAAGTCCCTATAGAAGGCATCAATAGTAGGGTGAACCAAACACAAAATACTAATTGTGAGCTTGAAGATAGGCTATTTGAAATTATGCAATTGGAAGAGAAAAAAAGGAAAGAGAATGAAGAGGAATGAATAAAGTTTATGAGAATTTTGGGTCCATATTAAAAGAGCAGGGTTATTTGGGTTCAAGAAAGACTTAAGAATGCCAAAGAGTAGCAAAGAAATAATAATGGAAAACTTCCCAATCCTAGAAGATACAAATATCCAGGTATGATAAAACCAAAGGTCACTAATCAAATTTATCTGAATCAAGTCTATCCCAAGACATCTCATAGTCAAACTTTCATGGGTTAAGGATAAAGAAAAGATTCTCAAGACTTTTAGAGAAAGGAAACAGTAACACACAATAGTGTCCCAATTCATCTGACAGTGGACTTCTCAGAAGAAACCTTATAGGCCAGGAGAGAGTAATAGAGAGTAATATGAGATTTTTCATTGTACTGAAAGGCAAAAAACACCCAACCGTCAACCAAGAAAACTGCATCCAGCAGAGCTGTTCTTTAGAAATGAGGAAAGATAAAGAAATTCCCAAACAAAAGCTGAGAGAATATATCTCCATCAGACTTGTTCTGTTAGAAATGCTAAAGAATATTCTTCAAATGGAAAGAGTGAGACATTAATGAGTAAGAATAAAAAATGGGAAGGTATATAACTCACTTATAAATCATTATACAAACAAATTAAGAATGCTGCAATATTGTAAGCATGGTATATAAACCATTCATATCTCTAGCATGAAGACTTAAAAAAATTGAAAATAATAACTACATTAATATGTTAAGAACTAGGCAATATAGAAAGCTGTAGAATGGGACACAATGAATTCAAAATGTGAGGAATGGAACATTAGTGTAGAGTTTTCTTGTTAGTATATTTTCTCTGGTTATTTTTTGTTTATATTGTTATATTTATGACCATGTTATGTTGCTATTATTTTAAAATAGATTTTTTATATTCAAAGATGTTTTGGTAAACCTCATGGTAACCAAAAGCAAAAATCTCTAACAGATAAATGAAAAATAATAAGCATGAAATAAAAAACACTACTATATTAAATCACTTCACCACAAAGGAAGACTGCAAGAGAGGGAGAAAGAAACTACAGTAAACCTAGAAAACAAGTTACAAAATGGCTGTAGTAAGACCTTATCTATCAATAATTACCTTGAATGTAAATGTATTAAATTCTCTGATTAAAATACATAGAGTAACTGAATGGATATCAAAATAAGACCCAACTACATGTTGCTTAAAGGAAACTCACTTCACCTCTAAGGACACACATAGACTGAAAGTGAAGGGATAGAATAACATATCCCATGCAAATGGAATTCAAATAAATCAGGAGTAGCCATACTTCTATCATAGATAAAATGGGCTTTAAATCAAAAACAGTAAAAAGAACAACAAAGATCATTATATTGTGCTAAAGGGATCAGTTCTTCAAGAGGAAACAAGAATTCTAAATACATATGCACCCAGTGTTGAAGCAATATATACAAGATAAAGCAAATATTTGTAGACTTAAAGGACAGACTGTGATACATTAATAGTAGGAAAATTTAACATTAGGCTTTCAGAAATGGATGGATCATCCAGATAGAAAATCAAGAAAAAAAATGGCAAGGTTAAATTTCATCCTAGAAAAAATGGACTCAATAGACATCTACAGTACATTCTACCCAAGAACTGCAGAAGTCACATCATTCTAAACAGCATATGTAACTTCTGTAGGATAAGTCACACTAGATAGGTCACAAAATAGCTCTTGACAATATTTTTTCCAACTTCAATGCAATTAAACTAGGAAGCAATAACAAGGAAAACTTTGGAAACTATATAAACACATGAAAATTAGATGACTTATTATTGGATAATTAATAGATCAAGGAAGAAGCCAATGAAGAAATTTTAAAAAGTTTCTTGAAACAATTGAAAATGGAAACACAACCTACTAACATCTGTGGAATATGGCAAAAGCAGGTCTAAAAGGCAAGTTAATAGCAATTAATGTCTATATCCCCAAAACAGAAGACTTCAAATCATCTATTGTTACATGTGGAGGAACCAGAAAAACAAGAAAAAACAAACACAAAATTAGTAAAAAGAAATAAATAATAAAGGTTAGAAGAAAAATAAATGAAAGGGAGACTAAAATAAAATACAAAAGTTGAACCAAATGAAAAGTTAGTTCTTTTAAACAATAAACAAAATAGGAAAACGTTTAGTGAGACAACTCAAAATCAAACCATGAAGAAACAGAAAACCCCAAAAGACCAGTAATAAGTAATGAGATTGAATATGTAGTAAAAAGCCTCCCATAAAAAAAAGTCCAGGACCAGAGAGCTTCATTGCTGAATTCTATGAAATATTTAAAGAACTAGTACAAACTCTCCTTAAATTATTAAATAATAGAATAGGAAGGAATTCTTCCAAATACATTCTGCACAGCCAGCATTATCCACAATCACAACAGCAAAGAAAAACACAATCTACTCATCTTGATGAACATAGATACAACAATCCTCAACAAAATACTAGCAAATCAAATCCAATGGCACATTAAAAAGATCATTTACTATTGTCAATTGGAATTTATCCCAGAGATACAAGGATGGTTCAACATATGGAAATCAGTAAATGTGATAGAGTACATCAACAGAATGAAGGACAAAGACAATATGGTTATTTCAATAGATGTAGAAGAGGAATTTGATGAAATTATACATCCTCTCATGGTAAAAATGCAGAACAAATTAGGTATAGAAAAACATGTGAACATAATAAAGTTCATTTTTTATAAGACAATTGCTAACATTATACTAAATGGGAAAAATGTGAAAACTTTCTCACTAAGATTTGGAACAAGACAAGGATGCCACCTTTCACTATTTTAATTCTAATTTTGGAAGGCATAGCCAAAGCAATCAGTCAGAGAAAGAAATAAAGGGCTTCCATTTTGGAAAACAAGTAGTTGAATGGGTACTATTTATAGATGTCATGATCCTGTTTATATTTAAAAAACCCCAGAAACTTCATTAAAAACTAATAAATTAATTCATCAAAGTCACAGGATAAAAAAATGAACATAAAAAATCAGTAGCTTTACCGATTGAAAATAAATAAAGGAGTGAAAAGAAGACTAGTAAAGTAAAGGAAGAATAGGTAGAGGGAGGAGGCAGGGAAAGGGTGATGAACCTGGGATGAAATGGAGTAATTAAATTTCATGCACATATGATTTTGTCAAAATGAACCCAACTGTTATGTATAACTATAATGCATTAATGAAAGAAGAAAACCAGTAGCTTTGATATCTGCCAATAGCAAATCATCTAAAAGACAATTCAAGAAAGAAATCCCATTTACAATAGCTGAAAGTCCTGGGACAAAATTTAACTAAACAGGTGAAAAGTCTCTATAATGTAAACTATGAAACACTGATGAAAGAAATTAAAGGGGACACAAAAATGTGGAAAGGGATACTGCATTCATGGATTAGAAGGATTAGAAGAATCAGTACTGTTAAAATATCCATACTACCTAAAGTGATTTACAGATTCAATGCAATCCCTATGAATATACCAATGACATTCTTCAAGGAACTAGGAAAAACAATCCTACAATTTATATAGAACCCCCCCCCCCACAAAATCCAAACAAACAAACAAAACAACAACAACAACAACAAAAAAAACGGAATAGCCAAAGCTATCTTGAGCAAAATGAATAAAGCAGGATGCATTTTAGTACCTGACTTCAAAGTGCACTATACACTGTAGAAATCGAAACATATAGGGTCGGCTTGAAAATACATGTATAAATGAGTGTGAACAGAGCAGTGCCTGGAAGTAACCCACCTTTTACAGCCAACTGATTTTCAACAAAGGTGCTAAAAACATGCATTAGACAGAGGGCAGCCTTTTCAATAAATGGTGCTGGGTGAGTTGTGTATTCACATTCAGAAGAATTGACACTGGTCCCCTATCACTCACCAGTTACAAAAATCAACTCAAAATGGAATAAAGCCTTGTATGACCTGAAACCGTGGGGAAATGCTTCATGACATTAGATTGTTCAAGGAGTTTTTGGACAAAATCCCCAAAGCATAGTATACAAAAGCAAAAGGAGACAAATGGAATTGCATTGATTTACAAGGATTCTGAACAAGAAAGGAAACAATCATCAAAATGAAGAGAAAACCTGCAAATGATGGAATTTCATCCTTTTATGTCTGAATAGTAGTATTGCATTATGCATATGTAAAACAGAATAAAAGAAAAATGTTTTCAAATTATACTTCTGACAATGGGTTGATATTCAGAATACATAAGGTACTAAAACAATAAAAAACAATAACTTAATTTCAAAATGGGCAATAAAACTAAACAAACTTCTCAAGAAAAGAAACACAAATGGTCAACATGTATATGAAAAATGCTCAGCATCACTAATCATCAGAGAAATGCACATGAACACCACAGTGAGATATCACTTTACCTCTGTAGGAATGGCTGTTATCAAGATGAATAGAGGTAACCAGTGCTGGCCAGAATGTACAAGTAAACTCTTACACAGCAATAGCAATAATGAAAGTTATTACTGCATTATGAAAAATAGTGTGGAGTTTCCTCAAAATATTAAACATATGATCCAGGAATTCCACTCCTGGTTATATATCCACAGGAAATGAAATAAGTAAGTCAAAGAAACATTTTCATTCTCATATTTTGGAAACAATTGAAATTGTCTATTATCTGATGAATAGATGAAAATATGGTACATACACATAGTGGAATATTATTCACCCATTTAAAGGATGAAATCCTGTCATTTGCAACAACATGAATAGAACTAGAAGTCATTATAATAAGTAAAATAGGCACAGAAAGACAATTAACACATGATCTCACTCATATGTGAAAAACAAATATTTTGTCTCACAAAAATTGAGACTACAATGACTGTTACCAGAGGCTGAGAAGTATGGGGTAGGGAAGGGGAAGAAGGAAGAATGGGGGAAGCTCAATGGGTACTAAGTTATCGTTAAAATTGAAGTAAGAAGTTCTTGTGTGTGATTGCACAGTAGGGTGACTATAGATGATGATAGTAGGCCATATACTTTAAAAAGCTGGAAGAAAGAATTTGAATATTTTCAGCCTAAAAATAATAAAATTTGAGAATATAGGTATGTTTAGCCTGATGTAAATATTACACAATATATGTAACACAACATCAATGGTACCCCATACATATGTCTGATTCTTATGTATCAGCTAAAAATAAATTTATTTGGAAAAGCATTTCAGTGAGCCAGCAGATAATAATTTGAAAATAGTTTGAAAATGAATCTAATAAAATAATTTACAATACCACAAAAATGTGAAACCAAGCAAAAAACTAATATAAATGTGTAAGACCTCTAAAAACCACATAAAATTGATAAGATAAATAAAAGGATACCTAAGTTATTATTAAGTCATAAAATAAGTCTCAGAAAATACAAAATAATTTATTGTATGTTATCTAATCATAATGGAATGAAGTTAGAAATCAATAGCAAACAAAGTGACAAACTATACAAACACATGGAAACTGAATAATATACTTTTGAATGATTAGTAGTTCAATGAAGATATCATGGGTGAAATTTTTAAAAAAATGCTGAAAACAAATGAAAATGGAAACATGTCAGAATCTGTGGGATACAGGGAAGACAGATATAAGAGGGAAGTTTATGGCTCTGAGTGCCCCTATTAAAAAACAGAGATCTGAAATGAACAATCTAATGATGCATCTCAAGGTCTTATAAAGACAAGAACAAACCAATAGAAGGAAGTAGGTGATAAAGATCAGAGCTGAGTTTAATGAGACAGAGACCAAAACAAAGGATCAGTAAAACAAAGAGTTGGTTCACGAAAAAGATGAAATTGATAAACACTTAGCCAAACTGACTAAAGGATAGAAAGATAAGATTCAAATCAATAAAATTAGAGACTACAAAGGGAATATTATAACTGATACCACTGAAATCCAGAGAATTCTTAGGAACTATTTTGAAAAGTTTATTCCAATAAATTGGAAAATCTAGAAGAAATGAATAAATGTGTAGATACATATGACTTACCCAAATAGAACCAATAGAATAAAAAATCAAAACAGACCAATAACAAGCTAATAGACTGACTGAACTAATAATAAAAAGCCTCCAATAAAGAAAAGTCCAGAACTGGATGGATTCATGACTAAATTTTACCAGACCTTTTAAAGAAGAACCAACCCTAATGCTTCTCAAACTATTCCAAGAAACAGAAAGGGAAGGAACATTTCCAAACTCATTTTACAGAGCCAGTATCACCCTGACACCAAATCTAGATAAGGACACTACTAGGAAAGAAAATAAGAGATTAATATCCTTGATGAAGATAGGTGCAAAAATCTTTAAAAATACTTGCCAACCAAATTGAACAACACATGAAAAAGATGAAGTTGATTTAATTTTTGGATGCAAGGATAGTTTAATGTATGCAAATCAATAAATGTAATATACCACATATATAGAATAAAGGATAAAAATCACATGACCATCTCAATAGATACAGAAAAAGCCTTCAAAAAAATTTAACACCCTTTCATGACAAAGGCCCTGAAGAAACTAGGGATAGAAGGATATTATCTCAACATTATAAAGGCTAGATATGAAAAACCTGAACCAATATCATATTTCCTCCAAGTATTTCCTCTAAAATCACAAAAAGACAAGGATGTCCATTTTCACCACTCCTACTCAATATAGTACTTGAAATTTTAGCTAGAGCAATTGGAGAAGAGAGAGAAATAAAAGAGATACAAATAGAAAGGAAGAAGCCAAATTATCCCTATTTGCAGATATGATGCTGTACTTAGATCCTAAAGGTTCTACCAGAAAACTTTCTGATCTGATAAACAAATTCCAAAAAGTAACAGAATACAAAATCAATATACAAAAACCAATAGATTTTATGTATACCAATGATAAACCCACTGGGAAAGGAATTGGGGAAATAATTCTATTTACAATAACTTTAAAAAATATCTAGGACAGCTCAGTTGGTAGAGTGCCTGCCTTGCATGCACAAGGCCCTGGGTTCAAACCCCAGCCCCACAAAAAAATAATACTTAGGATAAACCTAACCAAGAAGGTGAAAAGACTTCTATAATAAAAATTATAGAACACTAAGAAATTGAAGACAGCAGAAGATGGAAAAACCTCCCATGTTCATGGATAAGGAGAATTAATATTGTTAAAATGGCCATATTATCAAAGGTAATGTATGGATTTAATACACTCCCTATCAAAATATCAATGACATTCTTCACTGGACTAAAAATTTCTAAATTTCATATGGCAGAACAAAAGACTTATAATAGCTATAGGAACCCTGATATAAAAACTAATTCTGGAAGCATCACAATAGAGAGCCATAGTAACAAAAACAGCATGGTACTGGCATGAAAACAGACACAGAGACCAATGGAATAGAAAAGAAGATACAGAAATAAACCCACAGTGCTGCAGTCATCTGATTCTGGATAAAGGCACCATAAATATATGTTGGAGAAAAGATATCCTTTTTAATGAATGGTGCAGGGAAGACTGGTTATCCATATTTAGAAAAATGGAACTAGATCCTTATTTCTCATGCTACACAAAAGTAAATTCATAATGAATCAAAGGCCTAAATATAAATCCTGGAACTTTGCAACTACTAGAAGAAAGCATAGGATAAATACTTCAAGATACAGGCACAGAAAATGACTTCCTTAATAGGTTTCCTTAGCTCAGGACACAATATCAAGAATCATTAAGTGGGACAGCTTCAACTTAAAATGCACTGCGCAGAAAAGGAAACAATTATGAGCACGAAGAGAGAGCCTACAATGGGAGATCTTTGTTAGCTGCTTTTCTGACAGGGGATTAATATCCAGAATATATAAAGAACTCAAAACAATAACAACAACAACAAAATAATCCATTCAATACATGGACAAATGATCCAAATAGACACTTCTCATAAGAAGTGCAAATGGCCAACAATTATATCAAAAAATATTCAACAGATTTAGCCCTCAAGGAAATTCAAATTTAAACACTGAGATTCCATGTCAACCCAGTCAGAATAGGGTTGAATACAAATTAAAATAAATGCTGACTAGGATGTGGGGGAAAAGAAATCCTTATATTCTGCTGGTGGGAAAGTAAATTAGGACACCTATTATGGAAATCAGTATGGAGGTTCCTCAAAAAGCTAAAAACAGATCTACCATATGATGCAGCTATACCTCTCCTTGATCTTTATCCAAAAGAATTAAAGTCAGCACACATTAGAAATATCTGCATACCCACATTTATCATGGCACAATTCACAGGAGCCAAGTTATGGAATCAGCTTAGGTGCCCCTCAACAAATGAATGGATTAAGAAAATATGTCATATATACAGAATGGAGTTTTATTCAGCTACCAAAGAATGAAATTATGTCATTTGCAGGAAAAATAGATGGAAGTTGAGATTATCATATTAAGGGAAATAAGTCAGATGCTAAAAGACAGGTATCTCATGTTGTTATGGTTTGAATACAAGTTTTCCCCTGAAAACTCATGTGTGAGACAATGCAGGAATGTTTGGAGGGAAAATTATTAGATTGTGAGAATTATAACTAATCAGTATATTAATCAATTTGACAGATTAATAATTTGGATTAATGGGTGGTATTTGTAGGAAGGTAGGGCATGGCTAGAGGAAGTACATCACTGGGGGTGTACCCTTGGGGATTATATTATCTCAGGTCCCTTGCTCAGCTCTCTGCTTTCTCTCTGTCAAGAACTGAGCAACTTTCCTCCACCGTGATCTTTTGCTATGGTGTTCTACCTCACCTTGGACCCATAGCTCTGCAGTTGGCTGACTATGGACTAAACCTCCGAAACCTTGATCCCAAATAGACGTTTCCTCCTCTATGTAGTTTTTTTTTAAGTAGGAAAAAAGTTTACTTTGAGGAAAGAGAAAAAAGAAGAAAACAGACTCACACATTAGGACCACTACTCCAAGTGGGGCAGTTGTAGGGAGTGACTTCTGTAAGCTGGTTTTTAAAGTGAAAACCATTAAAAAAATTCTGGCAGGCTTACAATAGGGGCCTTTTTCTTCCCCCCACCCCAGGAATGCAAGCAGCCAGCTCCAGCTTATCTATTTCAGGCTGCACCTGGTGGGTCAGCAGGATGGGCTAAGCAGGGGAGCTAGACTAACCATTACTGAAACCAGCAGCTTCTGGGGCCTCTGAAGGAATGGCTTGCTTCACAAATGGTCACAATGTCCTTAACTCATGGCCACATTATTTTATCTCGGGTACCACAGTTAGCACAATTCAATGATTTTATTTGCACCCATTTTGGTTTGGTCAATCTTAGCTAGATATATTTGTTTTATATCAGAGGATCTCTACCTTTTTATTTTTATAAGGGAGTCTCTACTCTTACATCCCCCCTTTCTCTAGGACATTAGTCAAATCATTGACTTATTATAACTTGGGGTGAGAGGGGTATAATGGGACCGAATACATACTGAGTAAGTTCTTGGACTTGGGAGGAGAAAATGCCTCCTGGAGCCCATTTTCTTTTGAGGATGATAAAACATACCCTCTTTGCCTGCAACCAGCATCTGGGAAACATTCATCTTGGGAGACAAAAGCTGTCATTGTATGGCCTTCATTTTTCCTCCCTTTTTTTTATCCCCTCCCCCCAAGGTCTCATTATTTTGGGAATTTCTCACTTTTTATATCCATTATTCCAGACTCTGAAAGGAACAGGAAAATTGGGGGGATGACTCTCTGGCTTCTTCAAGTTGGGAGGGGGAAAAGTGGGGGAAAGGGCTTCCCTTCAGAGTTCTGGAAGCGAACATGGGGACATGCAGAGGGAGATGAGTGAGGGAAGTCCTGAGATCATACAAGCGATGTTGACTTTTTTTGTTGCTCCAGGAGTTCAGGTGGTGAGTGGTGGGAGGAGGGATGTTCTGGGAATTTTCTGGCAGTTGTGGCTGAGCCGATCTCTTTATCAAAAAACTAAAAAGAATGGCCAAGGTGTCCTGACTTTACTGCATTCAGTTTCCTTTTCTCAAAGTACACCAAGATGGAGCAGTCCAAATAGTGCAGGGAAGGAAGGCGGGAGTTCCCTGAAACAAAGGGGGACATCTCCTAATTTTCCAGTATTCAGCTCTCAAAAAGTTTACGTTACATCCTCTGCATTGAAGTGCAGTTGCTTGGAGTATCAGGCCTGCCCAAGAAAGTTGGAGAGGGGCTTCTCTTGGGTCCCATTTGGGGTGCCCAATTTGTTGCCAAAAACTTCGTCCTTGACCCCAATACCAATTCAGAAATGAGGACACCATTTTGAGAAAAAGGAACAAGAAGGTTATTGCATTGCTAGCAATGGAGAAACACAGGGGACTACTGTCACGAAGGCTCCTAATTCTGCCCACCAGGAGGAATAGGGAGGGGCTACATAGTTCTTATCAGGTATTTTGGTTATGGTGACAAAAAGTTAACTAACATGTTTTTTTTCCTAGATGTGGAAGCTAGAGGAAGGGAAAAATAGGGACATCATGAATGTGGAAGGGAGCCTATTAGAAAAAGAGCAAGGAGATAAGGGAGAGTGTGAGAAGAGGATAAGGGGAGGAAATAGTGAAATTGATCGAATTGTTATATGCATATAGGAATATGATACAATGACGCCACTTATGCTGTATAATTAATATGTACCAATAAAAACATAACCTAATAAAACTGATATTTTGATGAAATAAACTCTTTATAAAATCAAATTACCAAATTTCATTTTTCCCCATATCAACTCCAGCATTTATTATTGTTTGTGTTCTCTTTTTTTGAGAATTTTTTAAAATTGTAAACAAATGGGATACATGTTGTTTCTCTGTTTGTACATGGAGTCAAGGCATACCATTTGTGTAATCATAAATTTACATAGGGCAATGATGTTTGATTCATTCTGTTATTTTTTCCCTTCCCCCCACCACTCCCACCCCTCTTTTCCCTCTTTTCCCTCTATACAGTCCTTCCTTCCTCCATTCTTACCACCCTCCTTAACCCTAACACTAAACCTAACCCTAACCCTAATGCTAACCCCTCCCACCCCCCATTATATGTCCTCAACTGCTTATCAGCGAGATCATTCTTCCTTTGGTTTTTGAGATTGGCTTATCTCACTTAGCATGATATTCTCCAAAATGCCATAATTTTATCATTCTTTATGGTGGAGTAATATTCCATTGTATATATATGCCACAGTTTTATTATCCATTCATCAACTGAAGAACATTTAGGTTGGTTCCACAATCTGGCTATGGTGAATTGAGCGGCAATGAACATTGATGTGGCTGTATCTCTGTAGTATGCTGATTTTAAGTCCTTTGGGTATAGGCCAAGGAGTGGGATAGCTGGGTCAAATGGTGGTTCCATTCCAAGTTTTCTTTTTTTTTTTTTTTTCTTGAGTTCAGCTTCAACAACTTCATGAAACTCTTGTCTGTTTTTTATTGCAAACAAATGGGATACATGTTGTTTCTCTGTACATGGAGTCAAGGTATACCATTTGTGTAATCATAAATTTACATAGGGCAATGTTGTTTCATTGATTCTGTTATTTTTTTCCCTTCCCTCCCACCCTTCCCACCACTCTTTTCCCTCTATAAAGTCCTTCCTTCCTCCATTCTTACCACCCTCCTTATCCCTAACTCTAAACTTAACCCTAACCCTAACGCTAACCCCTCTCATCCCCCATTATATGTCCTCATTAGCTTATCAGCAAGATCATTTGTTATTTAGTTTGTTGAGATTGGCTTATCTCACTTAGCATGATATTCTCCAATTTTATCCATTTGCCTGCAAATGCCATAATTTTATCATTCTTCATGGTGGAGTAATATTCCATTGTATATATATGGCACAGTTTCTTTATCCATTCATCAACTGAAGGACACCTAGGTTGGTTCCACAATCTGGCTATGGTGAATTGAGCAGCAGTGAACATTGATGTGGCTGTATCTCTGTAGTATGCTGATTTTAAGTCCCTTGGGTATAGGCCAAGGAATGGGATAGATGGGTCAAATGGTGGTTCCATTCCAAGCTTTCTGAGGAATCTCCATACTGCTTTCCAGAGTGGCTGCACTAATTTGCAACCCCACCAGCAATGTATGAGTATACCTTTTTCCCCACATCCTCGCCAACACCTATTGTTGCTTGTGTTCTTGATAATCGCCATTCTAATTGGGGTGAGATGAAATCTTAGGGAAATTTTGATTTGCATTTCTCTTATTACTAGAGATGTTGAACATTTTTTCATATATCTGTTGATTGCTTGTAGATCTTCTTCTGTGAAGTGTCTGTTCATTTCCTTAACCCATTTGTTGATTGGATTATTTGTATTCTTGGTGTAGAGTATTTTGGGTTCTTTCTATATTCTGGACATTAGTGCTTTATCTGAAGTATGAGGGGCAAAGATATTCTCCCACTCTGTAGGCTCTCTCTTCATATTGCTGATAGTTTCCTTTGCTGAGAGAAAGATTTTTAGTTTAAATCTATCCCAGTTATTGATTCTTGCTTTTATTTCTTGTGCTATGGGAGTCCTGTTAAGGAAGTCTGATCCTAAGCCAACAAGTTGAAGATTTGGACCTACTTTTTCTTCTATAAGATGCAGGGTCTCTGGTCTGATTCTGAGGTCCTTGATCCATTTTGAGTTGAGTTTTGTGCAAGGTGAGAGATAGGGGTTTAATTTCATTCTGTTGCATATGGTTTTCCAGTTTTCCCAGCACCATTTGTTGAAGAGGCTATCTTTTCTCCATTGCATATTTTTGGAACCTTTGTCTAGTATGAGAAAATTGTATTTATTTGGGTTTGTGTCCATGTCCTCTATTCTGTACCATTGATCTACCTGTCTATTTTGGTACCAATACCATGCTGTTCTTGTTACTATTGCTTTGTAGTAGAGTTGAAGATCTGGTATTGTGATACCCCCTGCTTCGCTCTTTCTACTGAGGATTGCTTTAGCTATTCTGGGTTTTTTATTCTTCCAGATGAATTTCATAATTGCTTGCTCTATTTCTGTAAGGTACGTCATTGGGATTTTAATTGGAATTGCATTGAATCTGTATAGCACTTTGGGTAGTATGGCCATTTTGACAATATTAATTCTGCCTATCAAAAGAACATGGGAGATCTTTCCATCTTCTAAGGTTTTCTTTAATTTCTTTCTTTAGTGTTCTGTAGTTCTCATTGTAGAGGTCTTTCACCTCTTTTGTGAGATTCATTCCCAAGTATTTGATTTTTTTCGAGGCTATTGTGAATGGGGTAGTTTTCCTAATTTCTCTTTCCAAAGATTCATCACTTAAGTATAAAAATGCATTAGATTTATGTGCATTAATCTTATATCCCACTACATTACTGAATTCACTTATGAGTTCTAAAAGTTTTCTGGTGGAATTTCCTGGTTCCTCTAAGTATATAATCATATCATCAGGAAATAGGGATAGTTTGAGTTCTTCTTTTCCTATTTGTAACCCTTTAATTTCTTTGGTCTGTCTAATTGCTCTGGCTAGAATTTCAAGGACGATATTGAAAAGAAGTGGTGAAAGAGGGCATCCCTGCCTTGTTCCAGTTTTTAGGGGGAATGCTTTCAGTTTTTCACCATTTAGAATGATATTGGCCATGGGCTTAGTGCAGATGGCCTTTACAATGTTAAGGAATATTCCCACTACCCCAATTTTTTCTAGTGTTTTGAGCATGAAGGGATGCTGTATTTTATTGAATGCTTTTTCTGCATCTATTGAAATAATCATGTGATTCTTAACTTTAAGTCTGTTGATATGGTGAATGACATTTATTGATTTCCAGATATTGAACCAACCTTGCATCCCCGGGGTAAAACTCGATCGTGCTGCACTATCTTTTGAATATATTTTTGCATGCGATTTGCTAAGATTTTGTTGAGAATTTTTGCGTCGATGTTCATTAAGGATATTGGTCTGAAATTTTCTTTCCTTGATGTGTCTCTGTCTGGTTTAGGTATCAGGGTGATATTGGCTACATAGAATGAATTTTGGAGGGTTCCCTCCTCTTCTATTTTATGGAATACTTTGAGGAGTATTGGAATGAGCTCTTCTTTAAATGTTTTGTAAAACTCGGCTGAGAACCCATCTGGTCCCGGACTTTTCTTTGTTGGTAGGCTTTTGATGACCTCTTCTATTTCATTGCTTGAAATTGATTTTTTTAAGTTGTGTATATCCTACTTGTTCAGTTTAGGTAATTCGTATGTCTCTAGAAACTTGTTGATGTCTTCGATGTTTTCTGTTTTGTTGAAGTATAGATTTCCAAGATAGCTTTTAATTATGTTTTGTATTTCACTCATGTCTGTTGTGATATTTCCTTGTTCATTCCAAATTTTAGCAATTTGAGTTTTCTCCCTCTTTCTCTTTGTTAGTGTGGCTAAGGGTTTATCAATTTTGTTTATTTTTTCAAAGAACCAACTATTTAATTTGTTAATTTTTCCAATTGTTTTTTTTTTTTGTTTGAATTTTGTTGATTTTGGTTCTGATTTTAACTATTTCCTGTCTTCTACTACTTTTGGTGTTGCTCTGTTCTTCTTTTTCTAGGGCTTTGAGGTGTAGAGTTAAGTCATTTATTTGTTGATTTCTACTTCCTTTGTTGAATGTGCCCCATGAAATAAATCTTCCTCTAAGTACTGCTTTCATAGTGTCCCAGAGATTTTGATATGATATGTCTTTGTTCTCGTTTACTTGTAAGAATTATTTATTTCCCTCCTGATGTCTTCTGTTATCCATTCATCATATAATAGCATATTATTTAATCTCCATGTATTGGAGAAGTTTCTGTTTTTTATTCTGTCATTTATTTCTAATTTCAATCCATTATGATCTGATAGAACACAAGGTAGTATCTCTATCTTCTTGTATTTACTAACAATAGCTTGTGGCATAAAATATGGTCTATTTTAGAGACCGATCCATGTGCTGCTGAGAAGAAAGTTTATTCATTCTTTGTTGGATGGTATATTCTATATATCCATTAAGTGTAAATTGTTGATTATGTTACTGAGATCTATAGTTTCTTTATTCAGTTTTTGTTTGGAGGATCTATCCAGTGGTGAGAAAGGTGTGTTAAAATCACCTAGTATTATTGTGTTGTGGTCTATTTGATTTCTGGTATTAAGAAGGATTTGTTTGATGTACATGAATGAGCCCATGTTCGGGGCATAGATATTTATGATTGTTATGTCTTGCTGATTTATGCTTCCCTTAAGCAGTATGTAATGTCCTTCTTTATTCCTTTTAACTAGTTTTGGCTCAAAGTCCACATTATCTGAAATGAGGATGGATACTCCAGGTTTTTTGCAGTGTCCATGTGCATGGTATGTTTTTCGCATCCTTTCACCTTTAGTCTATGGGTATCTCTTTCTATGAGGTGAACCTCTTGCAGGCAGCATATTGTTGGATTTTTCTTTTTAATCCAATCTGCCAGTTTATGTCTTTTGATTGATGAGTTCAGGCCATTAGCATTCAGGGTTATTATTGTGATATGATTTGTATTCCCAGTCATTTGACTCATTTTTGTTTTTTGACACGACTTGGTTTCTCCTTTATTTGGCTATTCCTTTAGGTTATTTCCTCCCGTTGCTGATTTGCATCATTGTTTTTCATCTCTTCCGCATGGAATATTTTGCTGAGAATGTTCTGTAATGCCGGCTTTCTTTTTGTAAATTCCTTTAGCTATTGTTTATCATGGAAGGATCTTATTTCATCATCAAATCTGAATGTAAGTTTTGCTGGGTATAAGATTCATGGTTGGCATCTGTTTTCTTTCAGGGCTTGGTAAATGTTGTTCCAGGCCCTTCTAGCTTTTAGGGTCTGGATTGAAAAATCTGCTGATATTCTTATTGGTTTCCCCCTGAATGTAATTTGATTCTTTTCTCTCATGGCCTTTAAAAGTCTGTCTTTATTTTGTATGTTAGGTTTTCATAATAATGTGCCTTGGTGTGGGTCTGTTGTAATTTTGTGTAGTTGGAATCCTATAAGCCTCTTGTACTTGGTTTTCCATTTCATTCTTCAGATTTGGGAAATTTTCTGATATTATTTCATTGAATAGATTGTTCATTCCTTTGGTATGTTTCTGTAAGCCTTCCTCAAACCCAATAATTCTTAAATTTGGCCTTTTCATGATATCCCATAGTTCTTGTAGATTCTGTTCATGATTTCTTACCATCTTCTCTGTTTGGTCAACTTTGGTTTCAAGATTAAATATTTTGTCTTCAATGTCTGAGGTTCTATCCTATTGGTTATGCTTTCTATGGAGTTTTTAACTTTGTTTATTGTTTCCTTCATTTCAAGGATTTCTGTTTGTTTGTTTTTTCAATATCTCTAACTCTTTATTGAAATGATCTCTTGCTTCCCTTATTTGTTCTTTTAACTGTTGATTGGTGTGATCATTTAATGCCTGCATTTGCTCTTTCATCTCCTCCTTCAATGCCTGCATTTGCTCTTTCATCTTCTCGTTTGCTTCCCTGATTGTTTTAATTATGTACATTCTGAACTCCCTTTCTGACATTTCTTCTGCTGTGCTGTCATTGGGTTTTATTGATATAGTATCTAGGTTTGTTTGGGACATTTTCTTCCCTTGTTTTCTCATATTGGTCAGATGTCAGTGGGACTCTGAGATATTGTAGATTTCCTCTATTGGCTTATAGTGTCCCTGTAGATTTCCAGTGTATCACCTCCCAGCCTTCATTAGCCTGAAGTCTTGGAGGAACTTGATAATGCAGTGCTTCCGAAGAAAGCTGCCCCTAGCCCACTACTGGTTCCAGGGCTCAGAGCTGGCTCTGTGCGGATAGGCTCTCACTGGGCGGTCTGCTCTGAGTAGCTGACTGTGAAATGAGCCTGCCTCCAGAGGGAGCAGGGCTTCTTGGGGAAGTCCCTGGCTGCTCTTTCCTGGTTTCTGAAGCTGCCTGCGGGCCTGAGCTTGCTGCTGGCTCTGGGACTTTGAATTGGTTCTGTGCAGAAAAGCTCTCACTGGGGGCCTGCTTTGAGATGCTGGCCATGTGGAAGGAGCCCACCGCCGGAGGGAGCAGGGCTACCTGGGAAGACTCCAGCTGCCCTTCCCTGCTCTGAGAAGCCACCCCTATCTGGGCCTGCCGCCCGGGCCAAGCTTCACCTGGTGGGGGAGATTCACCCGGTGGCTCTATTTTAGTCTGAGTCTCTTAATGCCTCCCCTTCTTGAATCCTGGGTTCTGAAGTGACAGGAGATGCATTCACCCTCTAGTCCGCCATCTCGGATCGCCCCATGGAAAGAGTCTGTCACCGGAGGGAGCAGGGCTGCTTGGAGAAGTCTCTGGCTGCCCTGCCCTGGTCCCAGAGGCTGCTGCAGGCCAGAGCTCTCTGCTGGCTCTGGGACTTGTGACTGGCTCTGTGTAGAAAGGCTCTCACTGGGCGGTCTGCTCCGAGAAGCTAGCCTTGAAAGGCACCTGCCGTTGAATGGAGCAGAGTTGCTTGGGGAAGTCCCTGGCTGCCCTGTCCTGGTCCTTGAAGCTGCCTGCAGGCCTGAGTTTGCTGCTGGATCTGGGACTTGGAGCTGGTTCTGTGCAGAAAGGCTCTCACTGGGAGCCTGCTCCGAGTAGCTGACCATGTGGAATGGGCCCATTGCCGGAGGGAGCTGGGCTACCTGGGGAAGACTCTAGCTGCCCTGCCCTGCTCTGATAAGGTGCTCCTATCCAGGCCTGCTGCCCAGGTTGAGCTTCACCCGGTGGGGGAGACTCACCCTGTGGTTCTATTTTAGTCTGAGTCTCTCAATGCCTCCTCTTGAATCCTGGGTTCTGGAGCGATAGGAGATGCTGTCACCCTCTAGTCCACCATCTTGGATCGTCCTTGTTTGTGTTCTTGATGGTTGCCATTTTAGCTGGAGTGGTATGAAATCTCAGCGTAGTTTTGATTTGCATTTCCCTAATCACTAAAGTTGTAGACCAAACTAGTCCAAGAAGAAATACAATATATACATTCTCTTCTAACAAAAAGTGTATTTAAATCATACTAAAAATCTTTCCCACATGTAAAACTCCAAGCCAGATGGTTTTACCGACAGGATTTACCCTATATTAGAGGAAGAAATGATACTAATCTTTTATAGTAATTTCAGGATAATAGGAAAAAACCCAGAACTTTTCTCTACTTACTGTATGGGGTAATCAAAACTTTAACATGAAAATCTAGTGAGAACTTTACAAAAAATAAAAATTAGAGGACAAACTCAGGAACTTAGATGCAAAAATCCTCAACAAAATGTTTTCAAGTAAACTCAAGTGATACACAATGATTATATAGACACACACACACACACACACACACACACACACACACGGTAATGCATTATAGCCAAGTTGAGTTTTTGTAATCAATGAATTTAAGTCATTACATGAATAAGGGAAAAATCTTAAGGTATCAGAATAGACACCGGAAGAACATTTAAAAAAATTCAAAGCCCATTCATAATAAAACTCTTACTGAGCTAGGAGTTGAAGGCAAATTATCTAAAATTATAAGTTTTATTATGATAAATTGTTTTACAAAATGTGTCCCTCAGAGACACTTATATTTGATTAAAAAATGTGGAAACCTTTTTCTGTGTAATCACATTGAAGCAAAGGATCCATCATATCTTATGTTTAGCATTTTACTGGAGTTCTTAGAGAAATAAAGCCAGAGAAAGAAATATTATATGAATTAGAAGAGATATAAATTCTATATTACCAATATGATGTGTGCAAAACACTTATAGAAAAATAGCATCAAAAAGATAAATTGATAAAATTCTTTTAAAATGAAAATATATCTTCCATCATTCTAGTCAAAATTAGAAAATTAAAATTTAAAAAGATAGCATTTAAAATAACATCAATAGTGTAAAACACTGCATTAGTGGAGCATGCTGGATGGATTTACCTTGGGTAGAAGAGAACAACATTTGCACAGGATTTGAAGAGGAAATGTTTTCACCATGAGGAATACAGGAAGGGCAGCCTGTGGGCTTTAGCATCATCCCTTCCTACAGCCTGCAGTAGTAGTTACTTTTAGGAATGTCCTTGGTTAAATTCCAACTCTGGCATATGCTGGTAGTGCCCAACCTCTGCCTTGGGGGCTTCATGGTCAGCACTGTTAGCAGATCTAGGAGATAAACCAGGGTAGTGCTTCCAGTAGGGTGGAGTCCTAGAGTGTGTGTGGAACCAGTGCTGCTTGATCATCTAGTGTTCCTAGAAAGACCCCATGTCACAGGGCAAGGAAGCTGGAGGCAGAGCATCTTGCTCCTGACCTGGAAGATGGTAATCACTCACAAAGCCCAGCTTCAGAACTATTCATAGTCAACTCATCACAGGTGCAGAGGAACTTTCAGAGAAGCCCTTAGGAAAGAGGCAACCTTTGAGAAAATGGTAATTTCAGAATTTGGTAGATCAGATATTTGAAATATTGGAAAAGAAAAACCCAAGTTCTGCTGATGAACTGGTTATTTCCCACCACACTCTGGACACAGTGTTTATGGGAATGATGAGTAATGCCAAGTAGAGTCCTTGTGATGGGATTAAGGGTTTTGCTGTGTGCTGCAGCTCCAGCTCCAGGTCAGCCCTGGCTAAGCTGGACCAGGTGTTGGAGAGCTGACAGGGGAGGCTCCTGATGAATGGTGGAAAAAGGCCATGCTTCAGAGTGCTTATTGGATGTACTTGTAACCCATATGTACACCCAGAGCATTTGATCCTGTGAGGTGTGTTCTTGCCACTGATAGCCAGACAATCAGCCCTGTTTGGTTTGTCTTTTGATTCTGAGAAAGATGGCTTATCATTCACAGTATATGCAGCTCCCCAGACCTGTCTCAAATCTTCCCTCTGTGAGGAAGCTAGGGCAGAGACTCATTAGATCTAGCAATGAGAACTCTTCGTGAAGGCTTCTCAGCCCTGAGCCAGTTGACATCTCTTTTTGTGTCATAGCTATAATCACCATGGAGGATGATGAGGGAAAGCTACATCCAACTTTGTTTAAATGTATATAGGTGACTTTTGATAAATATTTTATATGTTTGGGGCAATATTTTGTCTTAAGATATATTTTTAGGTTTCTTATACTTTATCTCTTTAGATTTTTTTCAGCTGTTTTGTTAGAAGTATTTTTTTCCTATAAACATCCTTTGCCATCACATTAGAAACTTTAATAGCATAAACAATCAGAGTTGGTTTCATTTTTTTTGTTGTTGTTGTTTTGGTACCGGGGATTGAACCCAGGGGTGCTTAACCACCAAGTCACATCCCCAGCCCCCCTTTTCATTTATTTATTCCTACTGAAACTTTTTGTTGTTTTTATTTTTGTCATTGAGGCTTAAGCAAATTAACTTTGCCCATAATTCATGCAGCCTGGACTTAATGACATCAACTTATATTTGAGCCAATTAGGAACAAGACCAAACTGTGTTCTTGGGTCTATTTAATTGATAAATGGCACTTCTACAATGATTTTTCTAATAAAACCTTTAAAAGAACTCATAAGTAGCATTGATTATACCCCAAGAGATTAGAGAGACCGATGGTAATTCACATGGGCACCTCTGAAAAGATGTGTTTCCTGTCCTGTTCCAGTCAGATTGTTTTGACAACCTTGGACAAAGACTGAAATTCCCTACCAATCTGAGACTGCATGCCAGGTTTTACAACATTAACTGGAAAAAACAAGAATACCAACATGGCACCCAATAGACCTCCAAAGGTAAAGTCATTGACCAAATGAGCACTGTGAGTCGTTGCAGTAGGCAGGTGCTTCTCCTTAATGGGACCTGGAGAACCGAAGAAAAAGACGTTACTGAATTCATTATGTAAAAGAATGGGCATCAAACCTGAATAATACCCTCCAATTCCATGACACTCCAGTGCCCTGAAAACCCAACAAGTGTTTGTGAAGTGTCATGGTGCTTGTGGTCTTGAAGCAATGTTTGAACTCTTTCCAATGGAGTGAAAGTGGCTTCTGCTGTCCCTGCAAGTATTGCCGCCACACCACTGGTTGCAAAATCTGAGGAACTGATGTGCTTTTGGAGAAGGCAGCACAAACATAAGTGTCAGGGTGGTTGTTTTCTGCATTAATGGCAGAAGGATCCCCTATGCAAGTTTCTAAATCCATTCCTTCTCAACTGAAGCACTGCATCCGGATTTAGATTCTATAGAGCTGCTGCTGAAAAAGGGTCTTCTGAGTGGGAAATGTGATATGCTATATTGTTGAAAACTGTGCAGCAACCACACAAGTGATGCTTCATCTCACCAGCATTTGCAATGTGAGGTGAGATGTCTTGTATTGAAGATGTAAGGAGCCGTGAATTTTTTTCATGAGCTTTTGAATTCATCATGTTGCTTAAGATCTTTCTTCCTCATGAAGGATTTTTAAAAAATTATTTATTTATTAATTTTTCACAGATTGCATTTTGATTCATTGTACACAAATGGGATACAACATTTCATTTCTATGGTTGTGCATGGTGTAGATTCATACCATTCGTGTAATCATACATGTACATAGGGTAATGATGTCTGTCTCATTCCACCATTTTTCATACCCCCCTCCCTCTCATTTCCTTCTACATAATCTAAAGTTCCTCCATTCTTCTCTCATTCCCCACCCTGTCACCCCCATCATATATCATCATCCACTTATTAGGGAAAACATTCAGTCTTTGTTTTTTTGGGATTGCTTTATTTCACTTAGCATGATATTCTCCAATTCCATCCATTTTTTTTTTTTGAGGCTATTGTGAGTGGAGTGGTTTTCCTAATTTCTTTTTTGAGGGATTCATCACTTATGAACAGAAATGCATTAGATTTATGCATATTGATTTAATATCCTGCTACTTTACTGAATTCATTTATGAGTTCTAGAAGTTTCCTAGTGGAGTTTTTTGGATCCTCTAAATACAGAATCACGTCATCAGCAAATAGTGACAGCTTGAGTTCTTCTTTTCCTATTTGTATCCCTTTAATTTCTTTGGTCTGTCTTATTGCTCTGGCTAGTGTTTCAAGGACGATGTTGAATAAAAGTGGTGAAAGAGGACATCCCTGTCTTGATCCAGTTTTGGGGGGAATATTTTGTCTTTCTCCATTAAGAATGATGTTGGCTGTGGACTTAGCATAGACAGCCTTTACAATGTTGAGGTATGTTCCTACCATCCTTATTTTTTCTACGTTTTAAGCATGAAGGGGTTCTGTATTTTATCAAAAGCTTTCTCAGCATCTATTGAAACAATCATATGATGCTTTACTTTAAGCCTATTGATGTGATGAATTACATTTATTGATTTCCAGATTTTGAACCAACCATGCATCCCTGGGATAAACCCCACTTGATCATGGTGCACCATCTTTTTAATATATTTTTGTAAGCAATTTGCCAGAATTTTGTTAAGGATTTTTGCATCTATGTTCTTCTGGGATAATGGTCTAAACTTTTCTTTCCTTGATGAGTCTTTGTCTGGTTTTGGTATCAGGGTGATGCTAGCTTCATAGAATAAGTTTGGAAAGGTTCCTTCCTCTTCTATTTCCTGGAATATTTTGAGGAGTATTGGTGATAATTCTTCTTTAAAGGTCTTATAGAACTCAGCTGAGAATCCATCTGGTCCTGGACTTTTCTTTGTTGGTAGGCTTCTTCTATTTCAGTGCTTGAAATTGATGTGTTTAAATTGTGAATATCCTCCTGATTCATATGTCCCTAAAATTTTGTCAATGTCTTCAATATTTTCTATTTTTTTGGAGTATAGATTTTCAAAGTAGCTTCTAATTATGTTATGTATTTCAATGGCGTCTGTCATGATCTTTCATTTTTCATCACAAATTCTAATAAATGAGTTTTCTCTCTTCTTTGTTAGTGTGACTAAGGGTTTATCAATTTTGTTTACTTTTTCAAAGAACAAACTTTGTTTTGACAATTTTTTGAATTGTTCCTCTTGTTTCAATTTCATTGATTTTAGCTCTGATTTTAATTATTTCCTGTCTTCTACTATTTTTGGTGTTGATCTCTTCTTCTTTTTCTAGGACTTTGAGATGTAATGTTAGGTCATTTAGGTGTTGCCTTTTAATTTTTTGAATGTATGAACTCAATGCAATGAACTTTCCTCTTAGTACTGCTTTCAGAGTGTCCCAGAGATTTTGATATGTTGTGTTGTTGCTCTCAATTACCACTGTGATTCTTTTTATTTCTTCCCTGATGTCTTCTGTTATCATTGCATCATTCAATATCATATTATTTAGTTTCCAGGTGTAGGAGTAATTTTTGTTATTTTATTGTTGATTTCTAATTACATTCTATTATGGTCTATAGGATACAAGGTAGTATCTCTATTTTTTGGTATTTACTCATGGCTTCTTTGTGGCATAGCATATGGTCTGTTTTGGAGAAGGATCCATGAGCTGCTGAAAAGAAAGTATATTTACTTGATGATGGATGAACTACTCTGTAAATGTTCATTAAGTCTATATCATTGATTGTATTATTTAGTTCTATAGTTTCTTTGTTCAGGTTTTGTTTGGAGGATCTATCCAATGGTGAGAACAGTGTGTTAAAGTCCCCCACTCTTATTGAATTTTGGTCTATTTGATTCTTAAAATTGAGAAGGGTTTATTTAATGTACATAGATGCTCCATTGTTTGGGGCACAAGTATTTAAAATCATTATATCTTGCTGATTTATGCTTCCCTTAAGCAGTATGAAATGTCCTTTTTTTATTGTAAACAAATGGGATACATGTTGTTTCTCTGTACATGGCGTAAAGGCGTACCATCTGTGCAATCATAAATTTACATAGGGTAATGTTGGTTGATTCATTCTGTTATTTTTTCCCTTCCCCCACCCCTCCCACCCCTCTTTTCCCTCTATACAGTCCTTCCTTCCTCCCTTCTTGCCCCCCTCCCTAAATCTAACTCTAATCCTAACACTAACCCCTCCCAACTCCCATTATGTGTCATCATCCACTTATCAGGGATATCATTCGTCCTTTGGTTTTTTGAGAATGGGTTATCTCACTTAGCATGATATTCTCCAATTTCATCCATTTGCCTACAAATACCATAATTTTATCATTCTTTATGGCTGAGTAATATTCCATTGTATATATATATCCCACAGTTTCTTTATCCATTCATCAATTGAAGGACATCTAGGTTGGTTCCACAATCTGGCTATGGTGAATTGAGCAACTATGAACATTGATGTGGCTGTATCTTTGTAGTATGCTGATTTTAAGTCCTTTGGGTATAGGCCAAGGAATGGGATAGCTGGGTCAAATGGTGGTTCCATTCCAAGTTTTCTAAGGAATCTCCACACTGCTTTCCAGAGTGGCTGCACTAATTTGCAGCCCCACCAGCAATGTATGAGTGTACTTTTCTCCCCACATCCTCGGCAACACCTGTTGTTGCTTGTATTCTTGGTAATCACCATTCTAATTGGGGTGAGATGGAATCTTAGGGTGGTTTTGATTTGCATTTCTCTTATTACTAGAGATGTTGAACATTTTTCCATATGTTTGTTGATTGTTTGTAGATCTTCTTCTGTGAAGTGTCTGTTCATTTCCTTAGCCCATTTGTTGATTGGATTATTTGTGTTCTTGGTGTAGAGTTTTTTGAGTTCTTTATAGATTCTGGAGATTAGTGCTCTATCTGAAGTATGATTGGCAAAGATTTTCTCCCACTCTGTAGGCTCTTTCTTCGCATTGCTGATAGTTTCCTATGCTGAGAGAAAGCTTTTTAGTTTGAATCTATCCCAGTTATTGATTCTTGCTTTTATTTGTTGTGCTATGGGAGTCCTGTTGAGGAAGTCTGGTCCTAAGCCGACATGTTGAAGATCTGAACCTACTTTTTCTTCTATAAGATGCAGGATCTCTGGTCTGATTCTGAGGTCCTTAATCCATTTTGAGTTGAGTTTCGTGCATGGTGAGAGATATGGGTTTAGTTTCATTCTGTTGCATATGGATTTCCAATTCTCCCAGCACCTTTTGTTGAAGAGGCTATCTTTTCTCCATTGCATATTTTTGGCCCCTTTGTCTAGTATGAGAAAATTGTATTTATTTGGGTTTGTGTCTGTGTCCTCTATGCTGTACCATTGATCTACCTTTCTATTTTGGTATGAATACCATGCCGTTTTTGTTACTATTGCTTTGTAGTAGAGTTGAAGATCTGGTATTGCGATACCCCCTGCTTCACTCTTTCTGCTAAGGATTGCTTTAGCTATTCTGGGTTTTTTATTCTTCCAGATGAATGTCATAATTGCTCTATTTCTGTAAGGTACGTCATTGGGATTTTAATTGGAATTGCATTGAATCTGTAGAGCACTTTGGGTAGTATGGCCATTTTCACAATATTAATTCTACCTATCCAAGAACATGGGAGATCTTTCCATCTTCTAAGCTTTTCTTTAGTTTCTTTCTTTAGTGTTCTGTAGTTCTCATTGTAGAGGTCTTTCACCTCTTTTGTAAGATTGATTCCCAAGTATTTTATTTTTTTCGATACTATTGTGATTGGGGTAGTTTTCCTAACTTCTCCTTCCAAAGATTCATCACTTATGTATAAAAATGCCTTAGATTTATATGCATTGATCTTATATCCTGCTACTTTACCGAATTCACTCATGAGATCTAAAAGTTTTCTGGTGGAATTTCCTGGTTCCTCTAAATATATAATCATATCATCAGCAAATAGGGGTAGTTTGAGTTCTTCTTTTCCTATTTGTAACCCTTTAATTTCTTGGGTCTGTCTAATTGCTCTGGCTAGAATTTCAAGGACGATATTGAATAGAAGTGGTGAAAGTGGGCATCCCTGCTTTGTTCCAGTTTTTAGGGGGAATGCTTTCAGTTTTTCACCATTTAGAGTGATATTGGCCATGGGCTTAGCATAGATGGCCTTTACAATGTTAAGGAATGTTCCCACTATCCCTATTTTTTCCAGTGTTTTGAGCAAGAAGGGATGCTGTATTTCATCAAATGCTTTTTCTGCATCTATCACAATAATCATGTGATTCCTGACTTTAAGTTGTTGATATGGTGAATTACATTTATTGATTTCTGGATGTTGAACTAAACTTGCATCCCTGGGATGACACCCACTTGATCATGGTGCACTATCTTTTTAATATATTTTTGGAAGCGATTTGCTAAAATTTTGTTGAGAATTTTTGTGTTGGTGTTCATTGAAGATATTGGTGTGAAATTTTCTTTCCTTGATGTGTCTCTGTCTGGATTAGGTATCAGGGTGATATTGACTTCAGAGAATGAGTTTGGGACGGTTTCCTCCTCTTCTATTTCATGAAATAGTTTGAGAAGTATTGGAATGAGCTCTTCTTTAAAGATTTTGTAGAACTCGGCTGAGAACACATTTGGTCCCGGACTTTTCTTTTTTGGTAGGCTTTTGATGACTTATTTTATTTCATTACTTGAAGTTGATCTACTTAAATTGTGTATGTCCTCTTCATTCAGTTTAGGTAATTCATATGTCTCTAGAAACCTGTTGATGTTTTTGAGATTTTCTATTGTGTTGGAGTATAGCTTTTCAAAATAGCTTCTAATTATGTTTTGTATTTCACTCGTGTCTCTTGTGATATTTCCTTGTTCATTCCGAATTTTAGTAATTTGAGTTTTCTCCCTCTTTCTCTTTGTTAATGTGGCTAAGGGCTTATCAATTTTGTTTATTTTTTCAAAGAACCAAATATTTATTTTGTTAATTTTTCTGATTGTTTCTTTTGTTTCAATTTCATTGATTTCAGCTCTGATTTTAACTATTTCCTGTCTTCTACTACTTTTGGTGTTGCTCTGTTCTTCTTTTTCTAGGGATTGAGCTGCAGTTTTAGGTTGCTTATTTGTTGATTTTTTCTTCTTTTATTGAATGCACTCCATGAAATGAATTTTCCTCTAAGAACTGCTTTCACAGTGTCCCAGAGATTTTGATATGTTGTTTCTTTGTTCTCATTTACCTCTAAGAATTTTTAAATTTCCTTCCTGATATCTTCTGTTATCCATTCATCAAACAATAGCATATTATTTAATCTCCAGATTTTGGAGTAGTTTCTGTTTTTTATTGTGTCATTTTTTCTAATTTTAATCCATTACGATCTGATAGAATACAAGGTAGTATCTCTGTCTTCTTGTATTTGCTATCTTCTTCTTGTGGCATAATATCTGGTCTATTTTCGAGAAGGATCCATGTGCTGCTGAGAAGAAAGTGTATTCATTCTTTGTTGGATGGCATATTCTATAAATGTATGTCAAGTCTAAATTATTGATTGTTTTTTTGAGATCTATGGTTTCTTTGTTCAATTTTTGTTTGGAGGATCTGTCCACTGGGGAGAAAGGTGTGTTAAAATCACCTAGTATTATTGTGTTGTGGTCTATTTGATTTCTGGTATTGAGAAAGATTTGTTAGATGTATATGGATGAGCCACAGTTTGGGGCATAGATATTTATGATTGTTATGTCTTGCTGATTTATGCTTCCCTTAAGCAGTATGAAATGTCCTTCTTTATCTCTTCTGACTAACTTTGTCTTGAGGTCCACATTATCTGATATGAGGATGGATACTCCAACTTTTTTGCTGTGTCCATGTTCATGGTATGTTTTTCCTCACCTTTCACCTTTAGTCTGTGGGTATCTCTTTCTTTGAGATGAGTCTCTTGCAGGCAGCAAATTTTTGGATCTTTCTTTTTAATCCAAAATGCCACTCTATGTCTTTTGATTGATGAGTTCAGGCCATTAACAATCAGGGTTATTATTGAGATATAATTTGTGTTCCTGGTCATTTGGCTCATTTTTTTTGACAGGACTTGATTTCTCCTTTATTTGGTTGTTCCTTAGGGTAGTTCCTCCCTTTGCTGATTTTCATCATTGTTTTGTACCTCTTCCTCATGGAATATTTTGCTGAGAATGTTCTGTAATGCTGGCTTTCTTTTTGTATATTCCTTTAGCTTTTGTTTATCATGGAAGGATTTTATTTCATCGTCATATCTGAAGGTAAGTTTTGCTGTGTATAAGATTCTTGGTTGGCATCCATTTTCTTTCAGGGCTTGAAAAATGTTGTTCCAGGCCCTTCTAGCTTTCAGGGTCTGGATTGAGAAATCTGCTGATATCCATATTGGTTTCCCCCTGAATGTAATTTGGTTCTTTTCTCTCGCGGCCTTTAAAATTCTGTCTTTACTTTGTATGTTAGGTATTTTCATTATAATTTGCATTGGTGTTGGTTTATTGTAATTTTGTGCATTTGGAATCCTATAAGCCTCTTGTACTTGATTTTCATTTCATTCTTCAGATTTGGGAAGTTTTCTAATATTATTTCATTGAATAGATTGTTCATTCCTTTGGTTTGTTTCTCTAAGTCTTCCTCAATCCCAATAATTCTCAAATTTGATGTTTTCATGATATCCCATAGTTCTTGTAGATTCTGTTCATGATTTCTTACCATCTTCTTTGTTTGGTCAACTTTGTTTTCAAGGTTAAATATTTGTCTTCAATGCCTGAGGTTCTGTCTTCCAGGTGTTCTATCCTATTGGTTATGCTTTCTATGGAGTTTTTAATTTGGTTTATTGTTTCCTTCATTTTAAGGATTTCAGTTTGTTTTTTTTTCAATATCTCTAACTCTTTATTGAAATGGTCTTTTGCTTCCTGTATTTGCTCTTTTAACTGTCGATTGATGCGATCATACAATGCCTGTATTTGTCCTTTCATCTCATCATTCAGTGCCTGCATTTGCTCTTTCATCTCCTCCTTTGCTTCTCTGATCATTTTGATTATGTACATTCTGAACTCCCTTTCTGACATTTCTTCTGCCATGCTGTCATTGGATTTTATTGCTATACCATCTAGATTTGTTTGGGACATTTTCTTCTCTTGTTTTCTCATATAGTTCAGGTATCTATCCCTCCAATAGTGAAATTGTGGGATATTGCAGATTTCCTCTATTGACTAATATTGTCTCTGTAGATTTTCAATAACTCACTTCTTAGCGTTCAGTAGCCTGAAGTCTTGGAGGAACTTGATAATGCGGTGCCCACTAGGAAGCTGGCTTTCTAGGGGTAGTGGCCTTCAGGTGGCTCTGAGTTGGTCCCAAGTCTCTCAATACCTCCTCTTCTTGACTCCTGGGTCTTGTCAGTGGTCGTCTAGCCTCCTGTAGGTATCTCAGGAAGGGAGTTGCCCTTCCAATGATGATTGCCACGCCCTCAGGAGTAATTCAAAATGTCTGTGTCAGTCTATAAAGAAGCCTCTGTCTAACTCCGTGATGGCAACAAACCTCTGTGTTTTGGTTGGACAGGGTTGTTCAGTGATGGCGTCTGTCTTTGGCCTGGTGGTTGGGCAGGTTGGTTACCTGCCACCAGCTCTGGAAGGCAGGCGGGTTGGGTGCCCATCTGCTACCTCCGCGATGGAAGCGCCCTGACTCGCCCACCAGCTCGCTCTGCAACTGCGACCAACCAGTGATGGCACCGACCTCTTATTTTTTCTTTTGAGGCAGGGTTTTGCTAAGTTGCTTAGGACCTCACTAAATTGCTGAGTCATGCTTTGAATTTGCAGTCCTCCTGCCTTGGTCTCCTAAATTGTTGGGATTATAGGCATCCATCACCACACCCAGCATGGTGTCATATTTTTAAGGCATAAATCAAGGGATTTTTTTTGTAGTGAGCTTCACTATATTCTGAGTCAGTATCATAAATGTATCATGATCTTACAGTTTATGTGTGACACTTCTCCATTATGTTCTTTGTTACAGTGGGAGCATGATAAAAATTGAGTACTGTGGGCTGAGGATGTAGGTCAGTGGTAAAGTGCTGGCCCTATATGTGCAAGGCTCTATGTTGAGTCTTCATGTACACTCCCCCTAAAATATGAGTACTGTGTATAGCTGCTACACTTTTTTCATCATCAGAAGATTTATTGTGTGAGTTATGACTTTCTACACTGAAGTATAAATTATGGATTTTTTTGTGGTGCTGGGGATTGAACACAGAGCCTTGTGCTGCAAGACAAGCACTCTACCAACTGAGCCTAGCCCTGGAGGGTCTATTTATATGTAAATGTTACTGAAGGTAAAGTTCAAATATTTGTTGGTTTGGAAATCACTGGAAATGGCTGATCTTGAGACAGCAGTTTCTCCCAAGATACCTTCTGACAAGTCATATTCATGGAGGGCTTCCCTTCTGTCTTGTTCTGAAGCAGGAGCCCCTGCAGGATGGGAACTGTGTGTTCCCTGTGGAGTGTATGTGGCAGCCGCGGTGTGCCAGGCACATGCATCTTTGTAAAGGGTGGTGTTCACATGCTGTTGGATTGAAACTGACTATGCTTGCTTATTTGCATTGGTGCTAGAACAAAATTTTAAGGATAAATTTAAGTCTAGAATAAAAAAATTGTGAATCCATGTAATTGATGGGCCCTCAGTCCTGAAGGTCATTGATGACCTGCTGGTGGAAGTGAGCTGGGTTGGTTCCTGAACTCCACAAGGTAGCCTACTACTTCAGATCATTTTTGCCTATTCACAGGTAAGACTCCTCTCAACTAATGTATCTCTTGTTTCTCATATGCTTTTGCTAACTTTCCTTAACCAAAAGGGTTTGTTGTTTTCTTTTGTGCATATGACATTCTTTAATATTGATGATATAAACATAACTATATAAAAAACTATCCAACAGAGCCTGGCACCCACCACTGTGGATCCAGCCTGGTGTGTGCCCTGCACAGAAATGCCGTGAGCTGCGACTCCCCACCTACCAATGCATGGAAGCCTCTATCTTGGGACACCCCTGCCCCCTTTTTGGGTTACCTTCACTGCCACCACCACCATATGTAGTTGGGGAAGCTTCCATCTTGGGACACCTACCAGAGACAAGAAGCCCATTATCAAGGTACCTACAGGTTAGCCACTGCTGCCATCACCAAAGAGGGATATGGCCACTTCCACTTAGGGATAATAACCAGGATATGAAAGAACATCACCAAGGTCCCTGAAGGCTTGGTTATATCTGAGGTATCTGTGCTAGGTGTGCTAATAGCCACCATCTTGCTGCAGAGGCAGGAGAGAACTTTGCAAGGGGTCAGTAGGTGAGAAAAGTGTGTGAGGGCATCTTGATTCCAGCTTGCCCAGCCAAGCAGCCCAGCATGCACTGGGATCCCAGAGCCAACTCGAGCAGCCCTTATTGGGACCCAGCATCAGCTTGGTTCCCGACTCTGTTCCCAATATAGGATCCACCAATTACCTGGTCCCACCAGTTTGATAATCAACAAGGCCCTCTGGATCCTCAATCTCCAGTCTCCCAACCACCCCATACCCACCAAAATGGCCCAGTGCTTACAGCTATGTGGCTGGCCCACAGCTCTCAACACTTGGTCCTGATCTGCCAATACAGAACAATTTTCTCTGACAGATGCACAGGTCCTTGTGCTCAGTCCCCAGGACCTCAGCCCCTAGGACCTCTGGGGAGAGAGGTTCCCTGATTAGGAAGTTGAAAGGGCAGGGGCGGGAGAGATACAATTTAGAGACTAAACTATAGACCATAAACTGTGGGGTCCACAAGTGAGAGAAGTGGGTAAGACCAGACTCCTGCATCAAGTGACTGGACCCCAAAGGAGAGTCCCAGGATGCAGTCTTCCAGAAGGACTGGCAATTGCTATATTCTGCCTTCAGGAGTCTCGCCTCCAAGGCTAAACCTCCCACCTTAGTAAATTTCACCATCCTGAGGGTGGAGTTACCAGCAAACTCCAGACAACCCCATCTACCAGAAGAGCAGGGAACCAGAGAAGATATTGAACTCCAACGGAAACAATTGTTCAATTTTCCTTTGAGACTCTTTTTTCCCCTAATTTTTCTTTTTATGTTTCCCACTGTCACATCAACAGCATCTTTGAAATCAAGTATTTTTCATGTGACAGTCTACTGAGGACTGGAAAGTTTGAATAGTATATTACAGTTTGTTGTAGATTCTTTATTTATTTATGCTCTTTCTTTTTCTTTTTATACTCCATTTTCCTCTTATTTATGTTTCCTCAGCCTCTTTCTCTCTTTTCTCCTGCTACCAACTTCTTTTGATTCCTCTTTCACCTTTTGTAGTACCTCTATATTTTCACCTCTTACCTCATTAACATTACATCCTACACCACTTCCTCATTCTCTTTGTCCACCCTTAGATATTGTAGACCTTATTGCAAACCTATTGTTTGTACTGCAGATAATAATTGAACTCATCATCTCTGCTTGTTATGACAATGCTGTTAACATCTTAATAGGGGATATTTGGTTTGATGCTGCATATTGTTTGCATTGGGTATTGTTAATATTGATCTCCCCCTTAAAGGCAAAATATTGGAAACCTGCAGGGACACTATAAATCTATAGGGTAGAAATTGTAATACCTTGGATCCACACTGCCCAGGGGAAGACACGTGAACAACATGAAAAAACAAGGGAATAAAGTGCCCCAAACAAACCAAGATGCTGTATTAATAGAATCCATTGATAGCACAGTACAAGAAATGTCAGAAAAGTTCAGAATGTACATGATTAAAATATTCTGCAAAGTAAAGGATGATATAAGAGAGCAAATGCAGGCAACGAAAAATCAGTTCAATAAAGAGTTAAAAGAGAAAATGCAGGAAGCAAAAGATTACTTCAACAAAGAGATAGAGATACTGAAAAAAACCAGAAATCCTTGAAATGAAGGAAACAATACACCAAATTAAAAATTCAATAGAAGCACCACCAACAGACTAGATCACTTCCCAGAACCTCAGACAATGAAGACAAAATATTTAATCTTGAAAACAGAGTTGACCACACAGGAGGACAGTAAAAAATCATGAAGAGAACCTCCAAGAATTATGGTATAACATGAAAATACCAAATTTAAGAATTATTGGGATCAAGGAAGGCTCAGAGATACAAACCAAAGGAATGAGTAATCTATTCAATGAAATAATATCAGAAAATTTCACAAACATGAAGAAGGAAAAGGAAAATAAAATATAAGAGACTTACAGGACACCAAATGTACAAAATTACAATAGACTCACACCATGACACATTATAATGAAAATGCCCAACATACAAAATAAAGATAGAATTTTAAAGACCATGAGAGAAAAGTATCACATTAAATAAAGGGGGAAACCAATTCAGATATCAACAGATTTCTCAGCCCAGACCCTAAAAACTAGGAGGGCCTGGAACAACATATTTCAAGCCCTGAAGGAACATGGATTCCAACCAAGAATCTTATATCCGGCAAAACTAACTTTCAGATTTGATGACAAAATAAAAATCATCCGTGATAAACAAAAGTTAAAAGAATTTGCACTACAGAACATTCTCAGCAAAATATTCCATGAGGAGGAAATGAAAAACAGCAATGAAAGTCAGCAAAGGGAGGAACTACACTAAAGGAAAAGCCAATCAAAGGAGAAACCAAGTTAAGTTAAAAACCAAAAATAAGCCAAAATGACTGGGAATACAAATCATATCTCAATAATGACCCTGAATGTTAATGGCCTAAACTCATCAATCAAAAGACATAGACTGCAGATTGGATTTTTAAAAAATACCCAATAATATGCTGCCTTCAAGAGACTCATCTCATAGAAAAGGCATCCACAGACTGAAGGTGAAAGAATGGAAAAAAAACATATTATGTTCATGGACTCCATAAAAAAGCAGGGGTTTCTACCCTCATATAAGATAAAATGAACTTCAAGCCAAAGTTCATCAGAAGGGATAAAAAAGGACATTTCATACTGCTTAGGGGAACCATAAATCAACAAGACATAACAATCATAAATATTTATGTCTGAAACAATGGAGTATCTATGTTTGCCAACCAAACCCTTGTCAATTTCAGGAATCAAATAGACCACAATACTAGGTAACTTTAACAAATCTCTCTTACCACTAGATAGATCTTCCAAACAAAAACTGAACAAAGAGACCACAGAACTCAATAATACAATCAATAATTTAGACTTAATAGACATAGAATATTGCATCCATCAACAAGTGAATACGCTTTTTTTCTCAGCAACACATGGATTCTCCCCTACAATAGACCACATCTTATGTCACAAAGCAACTCTTAGCAAATACGAAAAACAGAGATACTACCTTGTATTCTATCAGATCATAATGGAATGAAATTAGAAATCAATGATAAAATAAAAAAATATAAGCTACTCCAATACCTGGAGACTAAATAGTATGCTATTGAATGATGCATGGATAGCAGAAGTCATCAAGGAGGAGATCAGAAAATTCTTAGAGGTAAATGAGAACACCAATACAACATATCAAACTACCTGGGACACTATGAAAGCAGTACTAAGAAGAAAGCTAATTATATTGAACTCATTCACTAAAAGAATAAAAAGTCAACAAATAAATGACCTAAGATTACATCTCAAAGTCCTAGAAAAAGAAGAACAGATCAGTATCAAAGGTAGTAGAAGACAGGAAATAATTAAAATCAGAGCTAAAATTGATGAAATTGAAATAAAAGAAACAATTGACAAACCAAAAAGTTGTTTCTTTGAAAAAAATAAACAAAAATGATAAACCCTTAGACACACTAACAAAGACGAGAGAAAAAACTCAAATTACTATAATTCATGATGAAGGAAATATTATGACATACATTATTGACATACAAACCATTATTAGAACCTATTTTGAAAATCTATACTCCAACAAAATAGAAAACCTTGAAGACATCGACAAATTTCTAAGAGACATGATCTGCCAAACTGAATCAGGAGGGCATACACAATTTCAACAGATCAATTTCAAGTAATGAAATAGAAGATACCATCAAAAGCCTACCAACCAAGAAAAGCCCAGGACCAGATGGATTCTCAGTCAAGTTCTACAAGACCTTCAAAGAAGAACTAATATCAATGCTCCTCAAAGTATTCCATGAAATAGAAAAGGAGGGAACCCTATGAAGGGTGATACTATGAAGCTAGTATCACCCTGATACCAAAACCAGACAAACATACATTAAGGAAAGAAAATTTCAGACCAATATCCCAGATGAACATAGATCAAAATTTCTTAACAAATTTCTGGCAAATTGCATACAAAAACATATTAAAAAGATAGTGCACCATGATCAAGTGGGGTTCATCCCAGGGATGCAAGGTTGGTTCAAAATCTGGAAATCAATAAATGTAAATCATCACATCAAGAAACTTAAAATTAAGAATCATATGATCATTTCAATAGATGCAGAAAAAGCATTTGATAAAATACAACACCGCTGCATGTTCAAAACACTAGAAAAAATAGGGATAGTAGGAACATACCTCAACATTGTAAAGGCTATCTATGCTATGCACATGGCCAACATCATTCTAAATGGAGAAAAACTGAAAGTATTCCCTCTAAGAACTGGAACAAGACAGTGATGCCCTCTTTCACTACTTCTATTCAACAGCATCCTTGGAAATCTAGCTAGAGAATTAAACAGACCAAAGAAATTAAAGGGATGTGAATAGGAAAAGAAGAACTCGAACTATCATTATTTGCCAACAACATGATTCTATATTTAGAGGATCCAAAAAATTCCACCAAAAAACTTCTAGAGCTAAGAAATGAATTCCGTCAAGTAGCAGGATATAAAATCAACACTGATAAATCTAATGCATTTCTATTCATAAGTGATGAATCCTCTGAAAGAGAAATTAGGAAAACTACAGCATTACCAATAGCCTCAAAAAAAAAAAAAACTTGGGAATCAACCTAACAAAAGAGGTGAAAGACCTCACAATGAAAACTACAGAACACTAAAGAAAGAAATTTTAAAGAAAACCTTAGAAGATGGAAAGATCTCCCATGTTGTTAGATAGACAGAAGTCATATTGTCAAAATAGCCATACTACCAAAAGCATTATACAGATTCAATACAATTCCAATTAAAATCCCAATGACATTCCTCATAGAAACTGAGAAGCAATCATGAAATTCATTCAGAAAAATGAGACTCAGAATAGTCAAAACATTCCTTAGCAGGAAGAGTGAAGCAGGAGGCATCATAATACCAGACCTTAAACTATACTACAGAGTCATGTTAACAAAAATGGCATGGCATTGGCACCAAAATAGGCAGGTAGACCAATGGTACAGAATAGAAGATGCAGAGAAAACCCCACATAAATACAGTTTTCTCATACTAGACAAAGGTGCCAAGAAATTACAATAGAGAAAATATAGCTTCTTCAAGTGTGCTGGGAAAATTTGAAATCCATATGCAGCAAAATGAAATTAAACCCCTATGTCTAACCCTGCACAAAACTCAACTAAAAAATGGATCAAGGACCTAGGAATTAGAGACTCTGCACCAAATAGAAGAAAAGTTGGTCCAAATCTTCATCATGTCAGCTTAGTACCAGTCTTTCTTAACAAGACTCCCAAAGTGCAAGAAATAAAAGCAAGAATCAATAAATGGGATGGATTCAAACTAAAAAGCTTTTTCTCAACAAAGGAAACAATAAATAATGTGAAGAGAGCTCCTATAGAGTGGGAGAAAATCTTTTCTACCTGCACTTCAGATGGACCACCAATCTCCAGAACTTATAAAGGACTCAAACAACTAAACACCAAAAATAAAAATAACCCAATCAATAAATGGGCTAAGAACTGCACAGACACTTCACAGAAGATATACAATTGATCAACAATATATGAAAAAATGTTGAACATCTCTAGTAATTAGAGAAATGCAAATCAAAGCTACTCTAAGATTTCATCTCATTCCAATTAGAATGGCAATTATCAAGAACACAAGCAACAATAGGTGTTTGGTGAGGATGTGGGGAAGAAGGTACACTCATACATTGGTGGTGGGAATGGGAATTGGTGCAACCACTCTGGAAAGCAGTATGGAGATTCCTTAGAAAACTTGGAATGGAACCACCATTTGACCCAGCTATCGCACTTCTTGGCCTATACTCAAAGGTCTTAAAATCAGCATACTACAGTGATGCAGCCATATCAATGTTTATAGCAGCTCAATTCACAGTAGTTAAATTGTGGAACCAACCTAGATGTCCTTCAACATATGAATGGATAAAGAAAATGTGGTATATATACACAATGGAATATTATTCCACCTTAAAAAAGAAAATTTTGGCATTTGCAGGTAAATGGATGGAGTTGGAGAATATCATGCTAAGCAAGATAAGCCAATCCTGAAAAACCAAAGGCCAAATATTTCCTCTGATAAATGCTGATACATAATGGGGGGCAGGGAATAAGGGAAGAATGGAGGAGCTTTAGATTCTGCAGAGGGGAATGAAGGGAGTGGAGGGGACAGAGGTGGGAAAGATGGTGGAATGAGACAGATATCATTTCCCTATATACATGTATGATTGAACAAATGGTGTGACTCTACATGGTGTATAATCAGAGAAATTAAAAGTTATACTCCATTTGTGTGCAATGAATCAAAATGCATTCTGCTGTCATGTATAACTAAATAGAACAAAAAAGTGAGTAAAGTGAAATATCTACATTTCAAAAATAAATACAGAAATAAATCTCAAAGAATAAAACAAAACAAAACAAAACTATCCGAGAAACAAAAATAGCATCAATAAATATCAAGTATAGATATATCAAAATATGCAAGACCTCTATTTGTAGAACTATAAACTGTTATTGGAAAACTTACAGTATGCCAAAGTCTACACAAATACAATGATTGTTCTTGGACACGTATAACATAGACCTATTGCTTATTTTCAAGGCATGGTTAGAAAATATCACTAAACATGATAATATCCAGATACAGATGGACATCTCTCTGATTTTAGAATACTGAATGATGTGTATACTGGTTATGCTTTAATAAACGTTCCACAAAAATTTTGTGGGGATACCAGGGATTGAACTCAGGGCCACTCAACCACTGAGCCACATCCCCAGCCCTATTTTGTATTTTTATTTAGAGACAGATTCTCGTTGAATTGCTTAGCACCTGGATTTGAACTCTCCATCCTCCTCCCTCAGCCTCCTGAGCAGCTGGGATTACAGGTGTGCACCACCATGCCCAGGTGTTCCATAAATATTTTTTCTCATAGCCTTTGGCTGATTTTCAATGTTTGAGATTATTGTTCACATATTTAGAGTGCATTGGTCTATAATGTCAATTAAATGCAGATGCTTTAACAATCAGCTAAGTTGAATATAGAATTGGCAGTATCTTGTAAAAGTTTAGGTGCTTTACAATTCTATATGTATAGTGTACTAAGTGGTAAAATACAGGTAAAGTTCACTAATTCCTAAAATTTATTAGCTTTTTAACGATTTCTATCATTTCATCCCTCTATAAAATATATTATGGATCAATTTATTCATTGAAATTTGAAAGAACACATTAATAATTATATAACCTTATATCTCTTGGAAAGTTGTTTTAGGTAAACTTTTATGTTTACATATGTTCATATATTTTACTTACAGTGTCAATTGATATTTCATATATTGGAACTGAAGTTTTCCAAAGAAGTGGGAGGAAGTTGAGTCTTCAGAACTTTGCAAAAAGAGTGCACAGAATGTGGGAAGCAAGAATCAGTCATCTGTCCTTTAGTTTTATTTGTATGTGTCCAGTAAGACACTATTTCTTTTACATACCAGAACCAAGCACAAGTAACAGATTGTATAGCGTTGCCATCTAGTGGCCTGATGTGGTCTTGCCATTACTGGAATTCATCTAAATAATATATATGCAAATTCGTGACTCCCTGCTGGGAACTATGTTTATATGGAGACCAGAAGAGCAGACGGCAATGGGGCTTATAAAAAACACTAAGCAAAGAACCCATCATTGACTGAACATATTGATCCATTGTATTGAAGATTCTCCCTCAACTCCTATAGCTATGGATCCTTTAGTCCCTCTCTTTTCACAGAGCACTCGCAATGTCAATTTAAGATCTTCTTGACTTTCAGAGGCCTTAAAAAGTGAGGGTAATTAGAAAAAAAATTGAGAATGTAGCTAAACTTGGTTTAAAGGTCTTCATACTTCACCAAGACAATCAAAGGGTGTATCGCTACAAATTATACTGAAAAATAATAGCTTTTTGATGAGGAATTGAACTTCATCTTGTTCTTATTGTTGTTGGCAGCCTTTTACCTTTGGATGTGAGACTAAATCATGACCTTTGTTTTTATGGAGTCAATACATATATAAAAGTAAGTCTAAATTTAATAGTACTTACATTGGTGTCATAGTAACCGTTTACAATTCTAACTTTCCTTATACTGTCACTCTCTACTATCACCATAACCTAAAGTCAACTATATCCTTAGATTTTTGTAAAAATAGGTCACAACAGTAATAATTTCCTTGTCATTTCTATGCTTCTCCACAATCCATTCAACTTTCCCCATAGTTTTGAAATTTTTGCCTTTGTTATTTTTTTTCACCATAGGAAAAGCCATCATATATATGTATGTGTGTGTGTGTGTGTGTATTGTTTGAATGAGATTTTCATTTTGTAACATACATCCTAAGAAATTCTAATATAAATTAAATTCTACACAACTGAAAAAATTCTGGAAAATCCTATAAAAATATCAGAGTAAAATATTTAAGTGGCTAATAAATGTTTGCAAGAACACTTAAACTCTTTTTTTTTCTTTATTTTATTTTTTGATTCATCGTACCCAAAATATTACCTATGCACTTAAACTCTTTAGTAGTAAGGGAATTGCAAATTTAGGTAATAGTAATCACCTTTTACTTAGATAATTGGAAAAGATGTTGGTGAAAATAGGACAAAATCTAATCATATGAATTGTTGGCAAAATATGCATAAATTGGTGTTTTCATAATTAAATTTTGGGGAAATTGGCTATTATGTATTGAAATTAAATTAGGTATAGAATATAATTTACATTATAAGTTCTTACATGGGTTTTCAGAATCCCTCTCATCAGTCTGCAACAAATATTCCTTTTCATGAAAAGCAGATGGGAGTCATACACTGTAATTATTGTATACATTTCTTTAACTGTGTATCTAAAGCAAGAGAAAATGCAATATCTGAAAATTCCCTGCCTAGATCAATATTGTTTAGAAATTTTGATGGAAAAGAAGCACGTGGAAAGCTGTTCAATATTTTCCACCATTAGTGAATGAATATGAAAACCAAGTAGAAAAATGCCTTTTTTCTTTATATATTTCCTGGCTGCTTTTGTATTACAATAGCAGATTTGAGTAATTGCAATTGAGACTCTGTAGCCTAAAAAAACCTAACACATTTTCTGTCTAACCCTTTACTGAAAATGTTTGCCGAGTCCTGTTCTAACAGATTTTTTTAAAGGAGCATTGATGAGTGCAGACTTCTCTACATTCTTTTATGCTATAAATTATATTTCTACTGCCTGGATATAAGAAGAATAGCTCAGTTAAACATGGAGTTCTTGGTTCATCATTTTTTACTAGGTATTTTAAAAATATTGTCATACTGTTGCCTTACTTTGGATGCTGATTTAAAAAAAAGGTCTGATGCCATTTTAATTATTTTTCTTTATCAGTTATTTGATTTCTTTAGCTTGGAGACCTTGAGAATTTTATGTGTATCTTTGAAATATAATAGTTTACCAGGAAGTATCTTACAGTTGATTCTTTTGGTTTACTGGTGAGCTTTTCATTCTCTATTTCTGGAAAATTTTTCTTTTTAATTATAGTTTAAAATATAAGCTCTGTTCCATTGCTTCCTTTTTTCCTTCAAGAATAAAATTATTTCTATTTGTCTTCTATTTCATTTATTTCCTCTGTGCTCCCTATTTCCTTTTCTCTTTAATGTCATTTTTGTTTTCTGTGTTATTTTCTTGCCTTAAAATATCTGTATTAAATTTTCATTTTTTTTCTCCTTTGGGCACATGGTGATTAGTCATTTAAGAAAAATTGTTTTGTCTTTATTTTCTAAGTTTTAAAAATTATCTTATTTCTCCCAGTGATTTTGCTCCTTTTTATTTTATTAGTGTTAATTGGCAAATATTAACTGTATATGCTTATGGTGTACAAGGCAATGTTTCACTATATATGTGTAGTATGGAATGAATAAATCTACCTAATTAAAATATTGATGACCTCACCTACTTCTCTTTTTTTGTGTTGAAAAGGCATCAAATCTACTCTTTCAGAAATTGTGAAACATACAAAACTTTATCTTAATTATGGTTGCCATGCTGTTCAATAGATCACTAAAACTTATTCCTCCTATTTAACTGAAAATTTATACTTCATTCTTTTATCTTTTTATATTTGTTAGTCCAGCTAAAAGGTCTGTTGATTGGGTTTATAGTTTCAATAATCAGCTTTCAGTTTTGAGTTTTTATATTGCTTTCCTAAACTCTATTTTATTATTTCTGCTGTAATATTTATTTCCTTTAGAAAAAAGGAGAAACCTAAGTTTGGGTTTAGTTTATTCTTAAACTAGTTCCTTGAGTTGTAACATTAAATTGTTTACCTTAGATCTTTTTTGTTCATGTTGGCATTTATTGCTGTAACTTCCGTCTTAGGACTGCTTTTTCTGCATCCCATAAATTTTGTTATTTTGTGTTTGCATTTTCCATTGTTCAAGATATTTTAAAATTTCCTCTTCAATTTCTCACTGACGCACTGGTTGTTCAAGAGCATGTTATTTGATTTCCATATATTTGTGAACTTTCCAAGATTCCTACTATTATTCATTTCTAGTTTTATATCATTATGGTTAGAAAAATAATTCTTTTAATGTTAATCCTTGTAAGTGTGTTAAGACTTGTTTTTTTGCCTAACATTTGGTCTATCCTGGATAATTTTCCATGTACACTTGAGAAGAATATGTATTCTATTTGCGTTTGATGAAATGTTTTGTATATAGATGGTCTTCCACTTAAAATGGGGTTATATTCCATTAATCCCACCATAAGTTGGGCTTATGATAAGTTGAAAATATCATAAATTAAAAATACATTTAATCTACCAAACATGGTTTAGTTGTTGGCCCTTCTGACTGCATGACTGACTGGGAGCTGTGGCTTTCTGATGCTGTAGAGAATTATAAGAGAGTTATCAATGGTACTATGTATCACTAGCCTGGGAAAAGATTAAAATTCCAAATTCAAAGTAAAGTTTCTACTGGGTGTGTTTCACTTTCCCAAGATTGTTAACTGGAAAAATGGTAAGTTGAACCATTGTAAGCTAGGAACCACCTGTATGTCTGTTAGGTCCACTTGGTCTAAAGTGTAGCTCAAGTCTAATTTTCTCTTATAAATTTTCTGTTTAGATGATATTTTCATTGTTGAAATTTAGGTGTTGAAGCCCCCTACAACTACTGTGTTTTAGTCAGCCTTTTCACTGCTATGATTAAGAGACCCAACCGGAACAATTGTAGAGGAGGCAAAGTTTATTTGAGGGCTCATGGTTTCAGAGGTCTTAGTCCGTAGAAGGCCAGCTCCATTCCTTGGGGTTTGAAGTGCAGCAGAACATCATGGTGGAAGAGTGTGGCAGAGGGAAGTGGCTCATATGACGATCAGAAAGGGGGTGGTGAGAGAGAGAGAGAGAGAGAGACAGACAGACAGACACACAGACACACAGACACACACACACACACTCCACTGGCCTCTACTCCAAATTTCAATAGAGTCCTCCTTTGCTGAACCCACTTAATCCCTGTCTTCACTGTTCACAGTCCTATTGGCATTCTGGTCTTCTGAGCTCCCACCAGAACCGACCATTAAGCTCTGCTTACGATAATCTAGAGCATTTCCATTTTATACTCCTAAACATCTCAAAATTCCTCCCACCAATTCCACAAGGCTCCAAATGCTTATGAGCCACATGGTCATGTTAGTCACAGCAACAACCCCACTTCTTGGTATCAGTTTCTGTTTTAGTCAGCTTTTTTACTTCCATGACTAAAGGACCCAGCCAGAACAACTTTAGGGAAGAAAAGTTTGAGGGCTCACGGTTTCAGAGTTCTCAGCTCATAGAAGGCCAGTTCCATTCTTCTTCAGGTGAGGTAGAACACCATGGCGGAAGAGTGTGGCACAGGGAAGCAGCCCACATGATGATCAGAAAGCAGAGAGAGACTCCACTTGCCAGAAGCAAATACATACATTCCCATCTCCTCCAGCCACACCCTACCTGTCTTCAGCTATCACTCAGTTAATCCCTATCAGGGATTAATTCACTGTTTGGATTAAGTCTCACAACCCAATCATTTCTCCTCTGAACCTTTTTGCATTGTCCTACATGTGAGCTTTTGGGGGATATCTCACATTCAAACCATAACATACTGTATTGCAGTCTTTTCTTAGATCTTTATTAATTGAACATATTAATGGGGTTCAGTGCAATATTTCAATAAATGCACTGGTCAAGGCAGGGTAATTAACATTTCCTTCTTATCATTTCTTTGCTTCTTTTAAAAGAGTTCTTCGTAGATCTTCATAAGATATATAACAGGTTGTTGTGAACTATAGTGATGTCTGCCCTTTTATTTTGTTTATTTCAATACAATTTGTCCCTTAAAAGGTACTTGTCCCTTTAAATTAAATGTACTTTGAGGACCAGACTCTATAGTCCATATTCAAATCAACCCAGATTCTGTTCTAGTATTTTCAAATTTAGGGCAGAGTTAATATTTTTGGTGACAATTCTAAATCACCAATAGCTCCCTTGGTTACTCTATCTCTTCTGTGTTTCTGCTCTTTTTCTTAGTATTTCTTTGCTTTTCACAAAGATTTTTGATGAGCTGAGGTGAGGAGTATGGTAAAAGATTAACTATTGGGATTTCCTAGTATTTTTATTTTGCTCATAATTATTTTGCATTTTGGGCAGCTCTATCTTCAAGTTATACTAAAGGCATCTTTACATAGATTTTGTTCCCCTCTGTTTTTTTAAATTGTTTCATAAGGAAATTTTTTAGACAAATAGCCATGAAATCACCATTGTCCTTAATTACTTGGAAGTAACATTTAGTTATTTTTTGTGGTGGCTGTCAAAATATTTGCTCATATTTTTCAGATTGTTTCTTTTTATTAATGTTTGAATTTCTATGTTTTACATACATTATACATATTTTGAGATATATGTATATGTTCCAGATACAAGTTCTTCACTATAAATGTGTTATATATATATTTTCTTTTAGTCCATGTCTTTCACTTGGTCTCTTTCATAGAGAAATATTTAATTTTGATAAAGTCCAATTTGTCATTGATTCTATTATGGATTGTATTTAAGTGTTATTTCTTTTTAAAAAATTTTTTGTTGTTGTTGATGGACCTTTATTTTATTTATATGTGTTGCTGAGAATCAAACCCAGTGCCCTACACATGCTAGGCAAGTGCTTCACCACTGAGCTATAGCTCCAGTGTTATTTCTTTAACAAAAAAAACAACTTTACTTAAACCAAGAGCCAAATATTTCTATTGTATTTTTTTTGTTTAAGAGTGTAGTTTTAGGTTTTACATTTACTTCTATAATCCATTTGAACCAGTATTTGTATACTATGTAAGTTATACATTGAAGTTCATTTTTGCATACAAATATTCAAACAATTGGTTTAAATTATTTGTTTAAGAGACTATTCTTTTAATGGCTTTGTACCTTTGTCAATATCAACTTATTGTGTGTGCTACGCCCAGGTGCTGTAATCTCTCACCTGGATTCCTAAGTTCCTGGGACTATATGTTAATGTATGAATAGTCGTTCAAATAATGTTTCTGTGAGAGCATGAACACTGGAAAATACTATTTTGCCATATTCCTGATGTCATTCCTCTTCTCTGACATGTTTTTTGTGGAATTTATTCTTAAATATTTTTGGATGCTTTTATACATGAAATTATTTTATGAATTTCATTTTTTGATAATTCATTCTTAGTGTAGAGAAATATATTGATTTTTTCCATATTTATCTTGTTTTCAACACCTTGCTGAACTTCTTTGTTCATTTCAATAGGTTTTTGTGAATTTCACAGGATTTTAATGTAAAGTTCATGTGATCTGTGAATAAAATTTTATTTCTTTCCTTTTGATCTTGACAACTTCTTTATTTTTTTGTCCAAATTGCCATGATATAACTTTCAGTACAAAGTTGAATGGAAGTGATGAGAGCCAATATCCTTGTCTTTCTGGAAGAAATCCAAAATTAAGGTGTTGGCTGATTCAATTTCTGATGAGGGCTCTCTGCCTATACTTATAGGGTCACAATCCCATTATGAGAACACCACCCTCATGACCTCATTTAAACCTAGTTCTCTCCCAAAGGCCCATCTTCTAATATTATTATACTTAGGGTTAGGATTTTAAGATTTGCATTTGAAGAGGGGCACAATTTGGTCCATAGAAGATAGAGTTATTTCTTTTTAAAAATTTTTAATTACTTTTTTTGTTGGTTCTTTTTAGTTATATAAAACAATAGGATTCATTTTGACATAATTTAAAAATCATGGAATATAGTTTGCTCTAATTCAGTCACCAGTACTTCCTCTTTCCCTCCCCACCTCCCTCCCTGTGTTCCCTTCCCTCTACTCTACCAATCTTTTTGGTACTTACAGTTTTTAAAAATTAGTGTCTTGTGGATGTGAGAGATTCACTGTGGCATATTCATACATGTACATAGGAATGTTAGGTCAGATTCATTCCACTCTTTTCCTATCCCATTCCTCCTCCCTTCCCTTCATTCTCCTTTGTCTATACCACTGATATTTCTTCTATTCTTTTTTTATCCCCCCTTATTTTGGATTAGTTTCTACATATCGGAGAAAATGTTCAACCTTTGACTTTTTGGGACTGGCTTATTTCACTTTGTGTGATCATCTCTAAATCCATCCATTTACTGGTAGATGGCATAAATTTTCGAAGATATACTTTTCATCTATTCTGTCAATTTCTGCTTTTCCTTGAAGTGTTTACACCATTTACATGCTATGAATTTGTTTTTAATTCATTACCTTTTGTTTAATTACTAATAGGTACAAATTAGTCTGTCATTTGGTTATTTTTTACTGAGGCAAAATACATATAAAATTTACAACAGTGACATTTAGTGTTTCAAAATGTGCTACCACTGTCACGTTTAATTTCAGAACAGTTTACCATTCTAGGTAATAGAATTTTTTTTTTTTTGGTGCTATGACTGTTCAGAGTAATTTCTTATGATCATTTGTATTTCTGTGGAATCAATTGTAGTGTCTTTCTTTTCTTTATTCTAGTTAAAGTTTCATCAATTTTGTTGATCTTTTAGAAATTTGTTTCAAGGACATTCTATATTGCCTTCTTTTTTTTTTTTTGGTACCAGGGATTGAACTCAGGAACAATTAACAACTGAGCCCAATTCCCTGCCTTTTTTGAATCTTATTTGGAGACAGTGTCTCACTGAGTTGCTTAGGGCCTTGCTAAGTTGCTGAGGCTAGCTTTAAATTCAGGATCCTCCTGCCTCAGTCTACTGAGCTGCTGGGATTACAAAGTCACCAAAGCAACAAAAAGAAAACTATATACCAGTATCCTTCCTGAACATATATGTAAAAATCCTCAGCAAAATACTATCAAACTGAATTCAATAGCATATCAAAAATCCCACTTCCATGAGCATACTAGGTATTCAAGGATTGTTTAATATGTACAAATCAATCAATGTGGTTCATCACATTAACAGAAAAAAGGATAAAATACATTCACTTATAAATGAAAAAACTCATTTGACAAAATTTGATACCCCTTCATAATTGATTTTATATGTTGACTTTGCTACTTTGCTTAATTTATGTATACAATATAACAATTTTTATTGGATTCTGTAGAATTTTGTCTATATAAGATCATATTCTCTGTAAGCAGGAACAATTTAACCTCTTCATTTTGTATCTTAATGCCTTTTATTCCTCTCTTGCCTAATTACTCAGGTTAGGACTTCTAGGAATATTTTGAATAGTTCTAGATCTTAGGGAAAATCTTTCAACTTTACCCTATTCGGCATGATGTAATCTATAAGCTTGTAAAATATGGCATTTATTCTGTTGAGGTACATTGCTCATTTACTTAATGTTTTGAGAGTATTTATCATTTTGGCATCAGAGTAATGTTGGCTTAATAGAATGAGTTTGAAATTATTCCTGTGTCATAAAATTTTGGGGATAATTTAAGAAGGATTAGTATTAAGCATTTAAGAAGTGTTTGATAGAATCTATCAGTGAAGTCATCAGGTCTTGTGTTTTTCTTTGATGGTAGACTTTTTATTACTGGTTCAGTTTTCTCATATATATATATATGTATATATATATATATATATAGATAGATAGATAGATAGATATATACACACACATATGTTTAGTTGTATATGGACACATTGCCTTTATTTTTATGTGGTGCTGAGGATTGAACCCAGTGCCCCAGTGCCTCACACATGCTAGGCAGGCACTCTACCACTGAGCTACAGCCCCAGACCTTCCTCATTTGTTTTTGATCTGTTAAGACATTCTTTTCACTGTGGAATACAGCATGGATGTTCCTCAATATATTAAACGTACATCATCCAGCAGTATATATTGACTCCAAATTGTCCACATTCTCACCAACAGCACATATATTCCTTATATGTTTTGGATATTAACCCCTTGTCAGATATCAAGTGTGCAAATATATTCTCCTATTCTGTGAGTTGCCTCTTCACTTCTTTGATTGTTTCCTTTGTTGGACAAGAATACTTTTAATTTGATATAATCCCATTTGTCTGTTATATTCTTTTTTTGTCCATGCTTTCCAGGTCTTATTAAAAAAATATAGGAGAGATAAAGACTCTCATAGACAGACAAAACCTGAGTCATTATCACCATAACTGGATTACAAGAAATGCTAAAATCCTTGCCAGATCAGTTTCACAGAGATTTTACCTTATGGTTTTTTATAATAGTTTCATAGTTTTAGGTCTTGAATTTATATTATTAATATATTTTGAGTTCATTGTTATATATGGTCTGACAAAAGGCCCTAATTTCATTCTTCTGCATGTGGATATTCAGTTTCCCCCAAACCACTTATTAGGAAAATTGTCTTTTCTCTGCTGTGTGTTCATGTGTGTTCAAGGTACTTTTGTTTAAAATCAATTGACTAAATACATGACTCACTTAGGGACTCTATATTCTGTTTTCTTTATGTATCTGTTTATATGCCAGAATTATGCTGTTCTGGTTACTATAGCTTCGTAAAGTCTATTTTAAGCCAGGTAGTGTGGTGCCTCAAAATTTGTTCTTTTCACTTAAGATTATTTTTCATCACTGGGGTTTTTTGAGATTTCATATCAATATTTGGACTGTTTCTTTTTTGTACTTGTGAAAATGTAATTGGTATTTTGATATGTAGTCCATTGATTCATAGATTGTTTTACATCTTATAGACACTTCAGCATTTCTTCTAATGCACATATACATGGGATATTTTCCATTTATTTGTTTAAAACATTTTAAAAATTTTCATCATTGCTTTATATTTTCAGAGTAGTGACATTTTACCTCCTAAGTATTTTATTTTTTGTAGTTACCATAAATGAGATCGTTTTCTTGACTTTACCATTAGAATACAGAAAACACCACACTTGGCTATAGAACATTTTAATCACCCAGTTAAAAGAGATTATTTTAGGCTGATATCCACTTACTTTGATAGCTTAAAATCTCTATAATTTAACTCCATTCTCTTCCTACATTCTAAATTTTAATTTCACAATTTACATTTTATGTTGGATATTTTAAAACAAATTATTGCATTTATTATCATTTCAAGTATTTTGTCCTTTACCTTTCATACTAAGATATACTATGATAACCTTCATACTAAGCTTATTATATCTTTAAAATATGCTAAATTTGACTTCTTACCATTAACAGCAAGCTTTATACTTTCAGTCATGCTCATGTTACACATTAGCATTATTTTCTTTCAGTTTAAAGAACTCCCAATTCAGCATTTCTTTATGGTGGTGATGAAATCCCTCAGGTTTTATCTGTCTATGAAAGTCTTTATCTCTCTTTTATTTGTGATGAGCAGCTTGGCAGGTACAGTAGTTTTTGGTTGCCAAGATTTTTTCTTTGGTATTTTGAATATCATCTTACTCTATCCTGGCCTTCAAGGTTTCTTCTGAGAAATATAATGAAAGCTGTATTAGGGTTTCACTGAATGTGCTTTTTATTTTCTGTTGATAATTTCAGTATTTATTCTTTGTATTTTTTAAAAATTTGATCATGATGTCTCTTGAGAAATAACTCTTTAGATTGATTAACAACCTCTAAGCTTCCTTTACTGAAACATTGTTTTCTTATCTCACACTTAGAAAAAGTTCAGTCATTACATCATTAAATACTTTCCAGGGCTTTTACTCTATCATATATTTTTTTAAAATTCAATTATGTGAGGTTCAATTTGTTTGATGGTGTCCCATAATTCCTGTAGGCCTTATTCATTCTTTAATAATATGTTTTCTTTTTTTATTTTGTAATATTTCTTTTATTTGTATATGAAAAACCATTTGGTTAAAAATACAAATAGTGGCTATCCAAGATGGTGGACTAGAGGGTGACTGCATCTCCTGTCGCTCCAGAACCCAGGATTCAAGAAGGGGAGGCATTGAGAGACTCGGACTAAAATAGAGCCACGGGGTGAGTGTCCCCCACCGGGTGAAGCTCGGCCCGGGCGACAGGCCCGGATAGGGGCAGCTTCTCAGAGCAGGGCAGGGCAGCTAGAATCTTCCTCAGGTAGCCCTGCTCCCTCCAGTGGTGGCCTCCTCCCACATGGCCAGGTTCTCGGAGCAGGTCCCCCAGTGAGAGCCTTTCTGCACAGAACCAGCTCCGAGTCCCGGAGTCAGCGGCGAGCTCCGGCCTGCAGGCAGCTTCAGGGACCAGGAAAGAGCAGCCAGGGACTTCCCCAAGCAGCCCTGCTCCCTTCGGCGGCAGGAGCCTTTCAAGGCTAGCTTCTTGGAGCAGACCGCCCAGTGAGAGCCTTTCTACACAGAGCCAGTCACAAGTCCCGGAGCCAGTGGAGAGTTCCGGCCTGCTGGCAGCCTCCGGGACCAGGGCAGGGCAGCCAGAGACTTCTCCAGACGACCCTTATCCCTCTGGCCCCAGGTTCTTTCCACAGGGCAATCCAAGATGGTGGACTAGAGGGTGACTGCATCTCCTGTCACTCCAGAACCCAGGATTCAAGAAGGGGAGGCATTTAGAGACTCGGACTAAAATAGAGCCACGGGGTGAGTGTCCCCCACCGGGTGAAGCTCGGTCCGGGCAACAGGCCCGCATAGGGGCAGTTTCTCAGAGCAGGGCAGGGCAGCTAGAGTCTTCCCCAGGTAGCCCTGCTCCCTGCGGCAGTGGACTCCTCCCACACAGCCAGCATCTCGGAGCAGGCCCCCCAGTGAGAGCCTTTCTGCACAGAACCAGCTCCGAGTCCCGGAGCCAGCGGCGAGCTCCAGCCTGCAGGCAGCTTCAGGGACCAGGAAAGAGCAGCCAGGGACTTCCCCAAGCAGCCCTGCTCCCTTCGGCGGCAGGAGCCTTTCAAGGCTAGCTTCTTGGAGCAGACCGCCCAGTGAGAGTCTTTCCACACAGAGCCAGCTCCAAGCCATGGAACCAGTAGTGGGCTAGGGGCAGCTTTCTTCGGAAGCACTGCATTATCAAGTTCCTCCAAGACTTCAGGCTACTGAAGGCTGGGAGGTGATACACTGGAAATCTACCAGGACACTATAAGCCAATAGAGGAAATCTGCAATATCTCAGGGTCCCACTGACAGCTGACCAATATGAGAAAACAAGGGAAGAAAATGTCCCAAACAAACCTAGATACTACATCAATAAAACCCAATGACAACACAGCAGAAGAAATGTCAGAAAGGGAGTTCAGAATGTACATAATTAAAACAATCAGGGAAGCAAACTAGGAGATGAAAGAGCAAATGTAAGCATTGAAGGAGGAGATGAAAGAGCAAATGCAGGCATTAAATGATCACACCAATCAACAGTTAAAAGAACAAATACGGGAAGCAAGAGATCATTTCAATAAAGAGTTAGAGATACTGAAAAAAAAAACCCAGAAATCCTTGAAATGAAGGAAACAATAAACAAAGTTAAAAACTCCATAGAAAGCAAAACCAATAGGATAGAACACCTGGAAGACAGAACCTGAGATATCGAAGAAAAAATATTTAATCTTGAAAAAAGAGAAGATGGTAAGGAATCCTGAACAGAATATACAAGAATTATGGGATATCATGAAAAGGCCAAATTTAAGAATTATTAGGATTCAGGAAGGCTTAGAGAAACAAACCAAAGGAATGAACAATCTATTCAATGAAATAATATCAGATAATTTCCCAAATCTGAAGAATGAAATGGAAAACCAAGTACAAGAGGCTTATAGGACTCCAAATATACAAAATTACGAGAGACCCACACCAAGGCACATTATTATGAAAATACATAACATACAAAATAAAGACAGAATTTTAAAGGCCGTGAGAGAAAAGAATCAAATTACATTCAGGGGGAAACCCTTAAGAATATCAGCAGATTTTTCAATCCATACCCTAAAAGCTAGAAAGGCCTGGAACAATATTTACCAAGTCCTGAAAGAAAACGAATGCCAATCAAGAATCTTGTACCCAGCAAAACTTACGTTCATATTTGACGACGAAATAGATCCTTCCATGATTAAAAAAAGCTAAAGGAATTTACAAAAAGAAAGCCGGCATTACAGAACATTCATTCTCCATGAGGAAGAGATGAAAAACAATGATGCAAATCAGCAACGGGAGGAACTAGCCTAAAGGAATAGCCAAATAAAGGAGAAACCAAATCATATCAAAAAACCAAAATGAGTCAAATGACTGGGAATACAAATCATATCACAATAATAACCCTGAATGTTAATGGCCTGAACTCATTAATCAAAAACATAGACTGGCATATTGGATTAAAAAGAAAAATCCAACAATATGCTGCCTGCAAGAGACTCATCTCATAGAAAGAGATACCCACAGACTAAAGGTGAAAGGATGGGAAAAAACATACCATGCACATGGACTCAGCAAAAAAGCTGGAGTATCCATCCTCATCTCAGATAATGTGGACTTCAAGCCAAAACTAGTCCGAAGGGATAAAGAAGGACATTTCATACTGCTTAAGGGAACCATAAATCAGCAAGAGATAACAATCATAAATATCTATGCCCCGAACATTGACTCATCCATGTACATCAAACAAATCCTTCTTAATTCCAGAAATCAAATAGACCACATCACAATAATGCTAGGCGATTTTAACATACCTCTCTCACCACTGGACAGATCCTCCAAACAAAAATTTAATAAAGAAACCATAGATCTTAATAACACGATCAACAATTTAGACTTAACAGACATATATAGAATATACTATCCAACAAAGAGCGAATACACTTTCTTCTCAGCAGCACATGGATCCTTTTCTAAAATAGACCATATTTTATGCCACAAAAGTACTGTTAGCAAATATAAGAAGGTAGAGATACTACCTTGTATTCTATCAGATCATAATGGATTGAAATTAGAAATAAATGACAGAATAAAAAACAGAAACTTCTCCAATACATGGAGATTAAATAAAATGCTATTATATGATGAATGGATAACAGAAGACATCAGGAGGGAAATAAATAATTCTTACAAGTAAACGAGAACAAAGACACATCATATCAAAATCTCTGGGACACTATGAAAGCAGTACTTAGAGGAAGATTTATTTCATGGAGCACATTCAAAAAAAGAAGTAGAAATCAACAAATAAACGACTTAACACTACAGCTCAAAGCCCTAGAAAAAGAAGAACAGACCAACACCAAAAGTAGTAGAAGACAGGAAATAGTTAAAATCAGAGCCGAAATAAACAAAATTGAAACAAAAGAAACAATCGGAAAAATTAACAAAATAAACAGTTGGTTCTTTGAAAAAGTAAACAAAATTGATAAACCCTTAGCCACACTAACAAAGAGAAAGAGGGAGAAAACTCAAATTACTAAAATTCGGAATGAACAAGGAAATATCACAACAGACACGAGTGAAATGCAAAACATAATTAGAAGCTATTTTGAAAATCTATACTCCAACAAAACAGAAAACCTTGAAGACATCAACAAGTTTCTAGAGACTTATGAATTACCTAAACTGAATGAGGAGGATATACACAAATTAAGTAGATCAATTTCAAGTAATGAAATAGAAGAGGTCATCAAAAGCCTACCAACAAAGAAAAGTCTGGGACCAGATGGGTTCTCAGCCGAGTTTTACAAAACCTCTAAAGAAGAGCTCATTCCAATATTCCCCAAATATTCCATGAAATAGAAGTGGAGGGAATCCTCCCAAACACATTCTGTGAAGCCAATATCACCTGATACCTAAACCAGACAGAGACACATCGAGGAAAGAAAATTTCAGACCATTATCCTTAATGAACATCGACGCAAAAATTCTCAACAAAATTTTAGCAAATCACATACAAAAATATATTTAAAAGATAGTGCACCACGATCAAGTGGGTTTTATCCCAGGGATGCAAGGTTGGTTCAACATCCGGAAATCAATAAATGTCATTCACCATATCAATAGACTTAAAGTTAAGAATCACATGATTATTTCAATAGATGCAGAAAAAGCATTCGATAAAATACAGCACCCCTTCATGCTCAAAACACTAGAAAAAATTGGGGTAGTTGGAACATTCCTTAACATTGTAAAGGCCATCTAAGCTAAGCCCATGGCCAATATCATTCTAAATGGTGAAAAGCTGAAAGCATTCCCTTAAAAACTGGAACAAGGCAGGGATGCCCTCTTTCACCACTTCTATTCAACATCGTCCTTGAAACTCTAGCCAGAGCAATTAGACAGACCAAAGAAATTAAAGGGATATGAATTGGAAAAGAAGAACTCAAACTATCCCTGTTTGCTGATGACATGATTGTATATTGAGAGGAACCTGGACTTTCCACCAGAAAACTTTTCGAACTCATAAGTGAATTCAGTAAACTAGCAGGTTACAAGATCAATGCTCATAAATCCAATGCATTTTTATACATAAGTGATGAATCTTCAGAAAGAGAAATTAGGAAAACTACCCAATTCACAATAGCATCAAAAAAAATAAAATACTTGGGAATGAATCTCACAAAAGAGGTGAAAGACCTCTACAATGAGAACTACAGAACACTAAAGAAAGAAATTCAAGAAAACCTTAGAAGATGGAAAGATCTCCCATGTTCTTTTGATAGGCAGGATTAATATTGTCAAAATGGCCATACTACCTAAGTGGTATACAGATTCAATGCAATTCCAATTAAAATCCCAATGATGTACCTTGCAGAAATAGAGCAAGCAATTATGAAATTCATCTGGAAGAATAAAAAACCCAGAATAGCTAAAGCAATCCTCAGTAGAAAGAGCGAAGCAAGGGGTATTGCAATACCAGATCTTCAACTCTACTACAAAGCAATAGTAACAAAAACAGCATGGTATTGGTACCAAAATAGACAGGCAGATCAGTGGTACAGAATAGAGGACACGGACACAACCCAAATAAATACAATTTTCTCATACTAGACAAAGGGGCCAAAAATATGCAATGGAGAAAAGACAGCCTCTTCAACAAATGGTGCTGGGAAAAGTGGAAATCCATATGCAACAGAATGAAAGTAAACCCCTATCTCTCACCCTGCACAAAACTCAACTCAAAATGGATCAAGTAACTCAGAATCAGACCAGAGATCTTGCATCTTGTAGAAGAAAAAGTAGGTCCAAATCTTCAACTTGTTGGCTTAGGATCAGACTTCCTTAACAGGACTCCCATAGCACAAGAAATAAAAGCAAGAATCAACAACTGGGATAGATTCAAGCTAAAAAACTTTCTCTCAGCAAAGAAAACTCTCAGTAATGTGAAGAGGGAGCCTACAGAGTGGGAGAATATCTTTACCACTCATACTGCAGATAGAGCGCTAATTTCCAGAATCTATAAAGAACTCAAAAAAAACTCTACACCAAGAATACAAATAATCCAATCAACAAATGGGCTAAGGAAATGAACAGACACTTCACAGAAGAAGATGTATAAGCAATCAACAGATATATGAAAAAATGTTCAACATCTCTAGTAATAAGAGAAATGCAATTCAAAACTACCCTAAGATTCCATCTCACCCCAATTAGAATGGCGATTATCAAGAATACAAGCAACAACAGGTGTTGGAGATGATGTGGGGAAAAAGGTACACTCATACATTGCTGGTGGGGTTGCAAATTAGTGCAGCCACTCTGGAAAGCAGTATGGAGATTCCTCAGAATGCTTGGAATGGAACCACCATTTGACCCAGCTATCCCACTCCTTGGCCTATACCCAAAGGACTTAAAATCAGCATACTACAGAGATAGAGCCACATCAATATTCATAGCTGCTCAATTCACCATAGCCAGATTGTGGAACCAACCTAGATGTCCTTCAATTGATAAATGGATAAAGAAAAGAAACTGTGGCATATATATACAATGGAATATTACTCTGTCATAAAGAATGATAAAATTATGGCATTTGCAGGTAAATGGATAAAATTGAAGAATATCATGCTAAGTGAGATAAGCCAATCTCAAAAAACTAAAGAACGAATGATCTCGCTGATAAGCAGATGAGGACATATAATGGGGGGTGGGACGGGTTAGCATTAGGGTTAGGGTTAGGTTTAGGGTTAGGGTTAAGGAGGGTGGTAAGAATGGAGGAAGGAAGGACTGTATAGAGGGAAAGGAGGGGTGGGAGGGGTGGGGGGAATGGAAAAAAATAACAGAATGAATCAAACAACATTACCCTATGTAGATTTATGATTACACAAATGGTATGCCTTGACTCCATGTACAGAGAAACAACATGTATCCCATTTGTTTACAATAAAAAAATACAAATAGTATAAACTAATTTTTCAAATTTAATCAAAATGTTATGAAATCCACCTCAGTGAATGTCTGCCTTCATAAGTTAAAAAAAAAAAGCTGTGAGTCTAATATCTCAATGTGTAAAACAAGCAACAATCCATTAGAAAAGGGATGCAGAGGAGGCAGATTCCTAGAGATCCTACCACTCTATTTGGTATCCATATTTCTAAAATTATCCTTCAGACAAATTGGTTTGGTACTTTAAACCCTTTTAAAATCACTGTTGAAAACAAAATAAGTGACTGAAGTGTTCCTAATATTGGAACATGAATTTCATGGATTTTAATCCAAAGGTCTGTTTGGGAAAAAAGAGGTTCATGAGTATTTTTGTTAGGTGTGTGTTTCAAAGGTGTTGAAATGAAATCAGAATAAAATGTTTCAAAAATTATAGCAACAAAATGTGATTGAATCTTTCCTTTTTTTCATAGACTTTATTACAGCAGTGATGTCAAGCAAATACAGGAAAAGTAGCACTTCATACCTAGAAGTGGCCGTGTAGTTAACTGTGGGCCAGCCCAAGAGAAAAAATGTTACAGAATTGATGTTGCCTTCTCCCATTTCATCCACAGGGCTTGCTGTTCACATATCCATTAGTTTTATTCTGTTTCATATTTAAGTTGTTATTTCGAGGTGCAGTTCCCAGAGAGGGGTCCTGTCATTCTTGGAATCCTGGATGACTTTAGATTGAGAAGCCAAAACTGGCTGCTTTTTCCTTGGTCCTTTCACTTTTTTGCATTGTTCCCCATGTTTTTGAGTTTAAACACCAGGCAAGACAGTTTCACAGAACACCTCCTCTGGTTCGGTCTGAGGCAAACTCACATCATCACCAAATTTCTTCAGCAGTCTGCTCTCAATAAACTCCCCAGTCATCTTGTATTCTCATCATGGAAGAGGGAGTCACTTGAAGGCCAAGCCTGATCAAGAAAGCTGGAGGGGTTGGGGAGGTAGCTCAGTTGGTAGAGTGCTTGCCTTATAAGCACATAGGCCCTGGGTTCAATCCCCAGCACCCCCCCCCCCCAAAAAAAAGAAAGCTGGAGCAAGGGCTGCTCTCGGGTCCCATCTAGGGTGCCAAATTTATTGCCAAAATTTAGTCCTTATTCCAGATGCCAATTTAATAGTGAGGACACAATTTTGAGCAAAAGAAAAAAGATGATTTATTGCTTTGCTAGCAAGGGAGAAATAGGGGACTCCTGTCCTAAAGTCTGTGATTCTCCCTATCTAAAAATATGTTTTCTAACAAGAAAAAAAATCCAAAAGCAGTACTGGGATAGAAACAATTAAGATCAGAGCCAAAATAGAAAATTAAAAAATTACAAAGGATCAGTATAACAAAGAGTTGGTTCTTTGAAAAGATAAATGAGATTGATAAAACGTTAGCTAAACCAACCAAAAGGAAGACAGAGAGGACTCAAATAAAGTTAAAGATTAAAAAGGAGGTATCTTAAGAGATGTCACTTAATCCAGAGTATCATTAGGGACAACTTTGAAAATTGATATTCCAACAAATTGGAAATTCTACCAGATCTTAAAGAAGAACTAATACCAAGTATTCTCAAACTATTTTATTAAATAGGGGGAACACTTCCAAACTAATTGTATGAAACTAGGACCACCCTGACACCAAAACCAGAAAAGGACAGGCCAAGGAAATAAAAATACTGCTTTAATTTAGATATGAGGTGTTCCCCAAAAGCTTATGTGTGAGACAATAATAAGGAAGTTTAGAAGTGAAATGATAGCATTTGGAGAGCCTTGACCTAATCAGTGCACTGAATGGATTAACTGGCTGGTAACTGTAGGCAGGTAGGGTGTGACTGGAGGAGGTGAGTCACTGAGGATATACCTTTGGGTTTTATATTTTGTCCCTGGTTAGTAAGAGCTCTCTTATCATGTCCTGAGCTGCTTTCCTCCCTCATACCTTTCCACTGTCTTTTGTCTCCCCTTGGGCCCAGAGAAGTAGAATTAGCCATCTATGGACTTAGACCTTTAAAACTGTGAGCCCCAAATAAACTTTCCCTCATCTATATTGTTCTTTTTGTGTCTTTTGGTTACAGAGATGAAAAGCTGACTAAAACAGAAATTGGTACTAAGAAGTGGAGCTGTTGCTGTGACTAACCTGACCATGTGGTTCAGAAGACTTTGGAGCTGGTTTGTCAGGGGAGAAATTTTGAGATGTTTAGAGATGCAAGCAAGAAAAGCTTTAAAATGTTGTAAACAGAGCTTAATGGGTGATTCTGAAAGGAGCTCAGGAGACCAGCATGCCAACTGAATTGTGAAGAGAAGACAGCTCATGAGGTTTCAGAGGAAAAGGAGAACTCTATTTGGAAATTGGACTAAAGGTAATTTATGTTACATTCTGGATAAGAAGTTGTCTACATTTTACCCATGTCCTAAGACTTTCCATGAGGATTAAAGGTGATGGACTTCTTAATCTGGCAGAAAAAATTTCTAGGCAGTATAACATTCAGGCAGTGGCATGGGTATTTCTGGTGGCTTTTAGTCACATTTATTGTAATGATCAGGAGCACAAAGCAGAGCAGAAAGATTTGAAAATCTTGGAAAAGTACAAGTGAAATTGGGGCCAGGAAGTTGTGATTGTTAAAGACTTTACAGTCACTAAAATGATGGGAAATACTTTACCAGAGACAATAGGAAAGATGGCTTGAAGGCATCTCAGGAATTGGAAAGAACACACCCATCTCAGGCTCATGTTTCAAAAGTAACATTTCCTTGATAAGAAACCAGTGGGGCACACTGCTTGTACAGGGGGCCTAGGAGATTGTTTCACCATGCTCAGTCACCAAGGCACTCTGAGACTGAGGCAGCCAGGGTTCCAGGAGGTTTGGATACTGCTCAAGATGTCAGCAGATCTTGGCATAAACTATATAGGGCCGGTCCTGCAGGATCACAGGATGTTAGAATTAAGGGGCCATGGACACTTCTACTGAGATTTCAAAGGGAGGCCTTGGAGGCTAGGAAAAGTACAGCAGGGCTGGAGTCCCTGCAGGCAGCTTCTGAGAGGTGTGGAGACATGAGAAGGAAGCCAAAGCTGTGGTGAAGGCCCCTGAGATTGAGATGCCAGTATTGTGAAACATCTGCCAAGGAAAGCTGCAGGAATTGAGCAGAGACAAGCCAAGAGAGAGGCCATGTGGGTTGCAACCAACAAGTTCATAAGGGGCGGAGTTGCACAAGCCCTTTGGAGAGAACATCATGATGCTAAGTGCCTCCGATGCTGGATGAGGTGCTACAGGACTTGTTTTCCCAGGTGGATTTCAGTCTTGCTTTGGTCCCATTCCTTCTTTCTATGCCCCTGTCTCTTCCTTTTAGAATGGAAATGTTTACTCTGTGCCATTATATATTGGATATATGTAACTTGCTTTTTGATTTTAACAGGGGCTCATGCTGAGAATTTGCCTTGAATCTTAGAAGAGACTTTGGACTTAGACTTTTGAGCAATGCTGGAACTGTTAAGACTCTTGAAAATGGACTAAATGTATTTTGAATTGTGAGATGGGCATGAGGTTTTGGGGACCAAATGAAATGTTATGATTTAAATATAAAGTGTCCCTCAAAAGCTCATGAATGGCTTAATTGGTTAGTAACTGTAAGCAGGTAGGGTGTGGCTGGAAGAGGCAGATCATTAGGGGAATGCCTTTGCAGTTTATATTTTGTCCCTGGTGAAAGAGAGTGAGAGCTCTCTGCTTCTTGGTGGCCATGTTCTGAGCTACTTTCCTCCATCACACCTTTCTGCCATAATGTCCTGCCTCACCTGAGGTCGAGAACAGTAGAATCACCTGACTATGGACTGACACCTCTGAAACAGGAGCTCTAAATAAATTTTCCCTCTCTATGTCATTCTTGTCAGGTCTTTTTTGTCACAGTGATGAAAAAGCTGATTAAAACAAATATAGACCAATATCATGGATAAATACATTCTTAAACATATTTGATGAAAATATCCTTAATTGAATATTAGCAAATCATATTCAACAATACATTAAAAAGATTGTACATCAAGATCATGATATTTTCATTCTAGAGATGCTAGTATTATTTAACATATGCAAATCAATAAGTGTAATTCATCACTTAAGTAAAATTAAGATCAAAACCCACATGATCATTTCAATAAATAAGGAAAAAGCCTTCAATAAAATTAACATGCATTCATTTTAAAAATACTGGAGAAACTATATAAAATGAAGTCAACTCAGCACCATAAAGTCTATATATGACAAACCCAAAACCAACATCATACCAAATGGGGAAACACTGAAAGTATTTTCTCTAAAAATCAGGAATAAGACAACAATGTCCACTCTCACCACTTTTATTCAATGTTGTACTTGAAAATTTGACCAGAGCAATTAGATAATATAAGGAAATTAAAGGGATACAAATAGGAAATAATTCAAATTATCACAGTTTATAGATTTGATCCTATACTTAGAAGATCCAAAAAAATCTCCACCAGAAGACTTCTAGAGCTGATAAACAAATATAGCAAAGTAGGACACAAGATCAACATACAAAAATCAATAGCTTTTCTATACACCAATAATGGATCTATTGAAAAGGAAACGAGGAAAACAATTCCATCCATAATAGTCTCCAAAGAAAAAACCTAGTGTTATGGTTTGGATATGAGGTGGTTGGAGGAGGTACGTTGCTAGGGGTATGACTTTGGGGTTGATCTTTTGTCCCTGGTGAGTGAAGCTTAGTCTGTCTACTTCCTGGTATCAGGTCCTGAGCTGCTTTCCTCCACCATACACCTCCACAATGATGTTCTGCTTCATCTCAGGCCCTGAGGAATGGAGTCAGCTCTCTATGGACTGAGAACTCTGAAACAGTGAGCCCCAAACAAACTTGTCCTCCTCTAGAATGGTTCGGGTCAGTTCTTTTGGTCACAGCAGTTAAAAAGCTGACTAAAACACCTAGGAATAAATCTAACTAAAGAGGTGAAAGACCTTTACAATGAAAATTACAGAATGCTGAAGAAATAAAAGAAGACGTTATAAGATGGAAAAACCTTCCATGTTCATGAATAGGCATAATTAGTGTTATTAAGATGGCCATATTACCAAAAGTGATCCACTGATTCAATGCAATCCCTATCAAAATACCAGTGACTTTTTTCACAGAACTGAAAAAAACAATACTAAAATTCATGTGGAAAAATAAAAAAAATCCAGAATAATCAAAGAAATTCTGTTCAAAAAGAGCAATTCTGGAGGCATAAAAATATTCAATTTTAAATTGTAATACAGAACTATAGTAACAAAACAGCTAAGTACTGGCATTAAAGCAGACATGAAAACCAATGGAATAGAATAGAAGACATTGACAATCCTACATAGTTACAGTCCTGATCCTTGACAAAGTCACCAAAATGTACTCTGGAGAAAAGGCAGCCTTTTTGTTATGGTTTAGATGTGGTGTCCCCCAAAAGTTCACATGTGAGACAATATAACCTAGTCTTAACCTAACCAGTGAAGTAATCCCTGATGGATTAACTGAGTGATAACTGGAGGCAGGTGGGGGTGTGGCTGGAGTAAGTGGTTCATTTGGGACATGGCTGTGGGGTATCAAGAGAGTGGAGTCTCTCTCTCTCTGCTTCCTAATCATCATGTGAACCACTTCCCTCTGCCATGCACTTGTCATGGTGTTCTGCCTCACCTCAAGCCCTGATGAATGGAGCCAGCCTTCTATGGATTAAGACCTCTGCATGAGTCCCTAAATAAATTTTTCCTTCCCTAAAATTGTTCTGGACAGATCTTTTAGTCACAGCAGTGCAAAAGCTGACTAAAATACTTTTCAACAAATGGTACTAGGAAAAATGGATATCAATACGTGGGAGAATAAAACTAGATTGGTATTTTTCACCATGGACAAGTCAACTCAACATGGATCCAAGATCTAAGCATTAGACAAGAAACTTTTCTACAGCTAGAATAAAACAGGTTTAACACTCTAATATATAAGCACAGGCAACAACTTCCTCAAAAGTATTCCTAAAACTGAGGCAATGATACCAAAAATTAATAACCTGGATGGTATAAAATTGAAAAGCTTCTGCATAGAGGAAACAAGAACATGAAGAGAGACTCTACTTAATGGGAGAAAATCTTTTCCAGTTACTTTTCTGACAAATGATATTTAGAATCTATAAAGAACTAAAAAAAACCCACCAGGAAAACAAATAACCCAATCAATATGTGGGCAAATCAAATAAAAAGACATTTCATAAAAGAAATTCAAATGGCCACCAAATACATGAAAAAATGTTCAGCATCATTAGCAAGCAGGAAAATGAAATCAAAACTACACTGAGATTTCATCTCATTCTAGTTACAATGACAATTATTAATACAAGTAATAGATACTGGTGAAGATGCAAAGAAGAAGGAATATAAACTTTAGTGGAATTGTAAATGAATACAACCACTATGGAAATCAGTGTTCAGGTTCCTCAAAAGAATAGGAATGAAAGCACCATATGACCCAGCTACACCACTCTGGTATTTTTTCAAAAGATTTAAGGTCAGTATACTATGGTGATACATGCATACCCAAGTTTATATCACATGATTTGCAAGAGTCAAGCCATAGAACAAGCCTAGGTACCTGTAAAAAGATAAATATATGAAGAAAAGAATTCCACTAATATATATATACACATAGTATATATATAGTATATACTCAGTCATAAATAAGAACAAAATAAAGTTATTTTCAGGAACATTGATGGAACTAGAGAATATCATGTGAAGCAAAATAAGCCAGACTCAGAAAGTCAAGGGTTGTATGTTTTCTCTCACACATGGAAGCTAGAGAGAAAAAAGGGAAAAAGGGGAATCTCATGAAAATAGAAGGGAGACCAGCAGAGTAGAGGAAGGGGATTTGGAGGAGGGAGGAGGAGAGAGAAAGGGAAGTTAATGGGAAATAAAGTTGACCAAATTATATTATGTGCCTTTATGAATATATCACAAAGAATTCCACTAATATGCATAATTACAAGCATCAATAAAAATGTTGTAAAAAACTGATGTTGAAATGACATGCCAGACCAGGAGGCCAACTGTAGTGCCCTGAAGTATTTCTTTTAACTCACTGAGGGCATACACCATAACCACAGGCAGGTCCAGAGTCCAGCAGGATCAATGGGACTCAAGTTAGGAGGATCAGAGACTCTTCACCCTGTGGCAAGAAATAGCTGACATCTGGGGGGAAGTCCCTACCAAATTGTTCCCTATCCTGAATTTAATGCTTGTTGTGTGTGAAACAGTAGCACTTTCTGTCCACATATCAACTCTGGAAGTATAGCATCTGCATGCAAAGCTTGGGCATGGATGGCAGGGGCCAGAGGTGCTCATAAGGAACAAGCATGTCAGCCATATAGGTATTTAAATTTATTAATGCTTCAAGGACTTCAGTCTAGCCAACCAAGGTGAGTTTGCCTAATAAGACCCTTATCTGTTGCTTTACTAAGCCTTTCTTTCTCTCCACCCCCTTGCTGCTAGAGGGTTGTATGGCAAATCAAAGTGGCAACAGGTATTTTTGTCCAAGCCCGGATAGCATGTCTTGTGAAATGGATGCCCCAGTCACTGTTAATCTGGCACAGGTTCTCATATATCATATTTAACTTCTCAAGACCCTTTGATAGTTTGGTTATCTCTTGCTTGGAAAGGCATGAATTAGGCCAGGACCTGTGTCTATACAAGTTAAGGGACATTTATGTCTTTTACTCCTTGGCAAGGGGCCAATGTAATCAACCTGCCAGTCCTGTACTGGTTGGACAGTGTACTGTATGTGGCAGGCAAGACCCGGGGCCCAGGGTTACACCACATGCATCTAAGATGGCGACTGGCAGAGAGCCAAAGGGCGTGCTGAATGCACCTTGAGAAAAACAGGAAGTGTTTACCATTGGCTGTATGATAATTAGTTCAGCTGCCTAGCGCGTGGACAGATATATCTTACATGTATGCTTGAGCTCGTGATCGCTTGACCTGTAATAGGATTGGATGGACATATCTGGTTACAATTGCTTATGCATGAGACTGCTTATATATTGAGGGTGTTATCCGAATAAAGTGGAAGCTGCTTCATGAACTTCTGAAGAGTACGTGTCATTTGTCCCGCTGGTCGGCGGCGAGCGGCAACTGTATGTATCCCTAAGTGCAGGCCAAGTGACAGGGCCAAAAGTGAGAGCACACCTGACATTGGGTTGTAGCCACCATCAAGTCACTCTATTTTAGGGGCAATTTTGCCCTGTTAACCATACTCCACCTTACCCGTTCTATGTACCTATAGGAAAAGAATGCTGTCTGAGCTAGGACCATAGCCAACACCTAAGTTAAAGCATCTGCTTCCTTATTTATAAGAGTGGACGTCTTAATGACAGTGGGCACATGTCATAAGGTCAACTGTGTCTCTGACTTGTGTAACAATTCTCACGTTTGTTACCACATCATGGCTCTATGGAGGGCCTTTTCTAGTACAGACTATTGTTCCACTTGCCATCTACAATGTGAGGCCTCAGTACACTGCCTAATTTTCAGTATAAATAACCAGCGGCCATGGTTCATGAGTTACTAACAACCACATTGTCCACAGCTTTGTTCATTTGGCTGCTCTGATTTTCTCCTGTCTCAAATCAGATAGTATCAGAAGCAAGTTATACTGCAGCAGCAGTCCAGATACTTGAGTTCCTCCTGCTTGTCAAGCATTTTCAGGTATGGGAGCCATCCCTCTTGCACTTGTGAGATCATAGGCATTGGGACAGCCACCTGAGGTGGTGAGGCAGTTTCATAGGTAATCAATTATAACACTATCCACTGCTTGGTAGTTAATAAGCTGCCACACAGGACAATGCATTGTTGTAAACGTTTGTGTCACTTATTTAGAGTCGGGGTCTTCACTATAGCAGATTGAGGCCATTCACCCACCCCTTTTTAGGTAGGCTAGCTTGCTCTGTGGTCAGTAAGGTCTTGGTCAGTGGTTATACCTGAAGTAAGGCATTGAACGCTACTAGAAACTGCTGCTCTAAAGGGTGTATCTAGTTTAAGCTCCCTTCCAGAATTGTGACCAAAAACCCAGAGGTATCTTTTATCTTTGTTGTTCTTACCCAAGAGCCAAACTCATGACATCTGCTGTACAAGTGACATCTATCTGCATTGGCACACATGGTAGAGGGGTGTCTAGAGTCTGCACCTGGGCTATCAAAATCTTTGCTTTTTTCCAAGTGCTTCCTGATGGGGAATGTACCAGTACCATGTGAATCCCCTATTAATCAGTCAATATATTGTGGATAGGCAGTAAGCTAAAAGAGAACTGAAAGCCTTCCAATAACCCAGAAGCCCTATGAAAGCCTATACATCCTTCACAGGGATGGGGAAGATTTGCATTTTATCTCATATCGTGCCTGAAATCCAATGGATCGTACCTGACCAGATCACCCCTAGGAACTTCACTGATGGTCCAGGGTCTTGGATCTGATTTGGGTTGACAGCCCAACCCCTCATGCATAGATGAGATCATGGTTTTTCTGAGTCCTGTAATAGACTAATCTTTACCAGTTAGCATGGTATCATTAATATAATGGAACCAGATAATATCAGTAGGGAATGTCCATTGCCTTTCCGCCAATGAATGCGAGCTGGTCTTGGGGGTGTAGTTTTGGAGGAATACTGAAAAAGGCATTAGCTAAGTCCAGAAAAACATATACACAACCAAGGGAGATGTGAATTTTTTCAGTACTTGGGTAATGTTAGGTACCACAGCATAAATGGGAGATATCACCTTGTTTAACTCTCTATAGTTAAAGTCATTCTCAAATTTTGATCTGAATTTCTTACTGGCCAGACAGGGCTATTGAAAGTACCATAGGCAGATTGTAACCCAACCCACTCTAATTTTTTTATGACAGCTCTGAACTCAGTATATCCACCTAGCAGTTTGTATTGCATGGTCTTTTTTCCTCTTTGTTTTATTGGTTCTTTTAGACATACATGACAGTAGAGTATATTTTGACATATTTATACAAACATGGGGTATATCTTATACTAATTGGGATTCCAGTCTTTTGTTTTTACATGATGTGGAAATTCATTTTTGTGTATTTGTATATGTATGTAGGAAAATTGTGTCAGATTCATTCCACTGACTTTCCTATCCTCTCTCCCTTCCCTTCATTCCTTTTGTGTAATCCACTGAACTTCTGTTCTTCCCCTCCCCCACTTGTTGTGTGTTAGCATCCACATATAGGAAAGAACATTCAAACTTTGGTTTATGGTCTTTACTGCCTTCCTGAGGCAGGAAGGCTATCAGGCTCCAGTCCCATTTTGCTTCTCTCCTAAATATTGCCTTTACTACCGCAACTTTGATTTGAAATTGCCCCCAGAAGTATGTAATATCTTTCTGAATAGAATACCTATTCTAAGAATGTTCTCAGGGACTGGAGAGACTACTACTGAATATGGAACAGGGGATACTTTCCCAATTCTTTTATGCAAAAATACTTGTTTTTCTCTGGTGGCCTTACCCCCATATCCATCAATAACTGCCCAGGGCCCCAGAAAACATTTTGTGTTGCCATAGATCAATATACATTTAGCACCTGTATCTACCAGAGTGGTGATCTTTTTTTCTTATTTTTATTTAACTACTGCATAGTGAGTTACACTTGAGGTCCCTGGCATGCCCCCTATTGTACTCACTCTGGGGCAACCATGACTCCACTTGGGAGTAGATGGAATACATCCCAAGTGGCTGGCAAGTCTGGGTCATGCAAATTCCTGAACTTCCTCCATGGGTGGAACAAAAAGTAAAGATTGGAGCTATTGTTCTGGTTCAAGCTTCTTCAATAGGGTGACAAAGATTGCATTAGGTTGTTTATCTTTTCTGTGTGGTGCTATCATGAAGCAAATCATGCCACATCTCCTTCCTTATATTAATGGGCCTTCCATTTATTTTTTCTTTTCATTTTTATTTGTCCCTCTTTCTTGTTGGACTTCTAACAAGTCACACTCGCTCTGTCCTTGCTACATTAAATCTCTACCAGATTGCCAAATAGTCTCATCCACATGATAAAAATTCTATCTGATGACTGAACTGAGGAGGGAGAGAAAAGGGCTGTGCCATTCTTGGTAGGTGTTTTGTAACAGTTTACTTTTCAGTCCAGTTGTAAAAAAATAGTCTTATCATGTCATTGACATGTTTGGGCATAAACGTCTTGTTACATGCCCAATTCCCATAGAATATTCCAGGTTTTCTCAGTGTTTTTCCATGTAATACCTATCCTGAAAGATCCCTTTCATTTCACCATTACTCTCTTATGTCCAAGATGATCCAATCTATAAGGGAATGATTTCTTTGGATCTCATGGGTTTTCTGCAGGAGCTGCCATAAGGTCAGATTAATGTAGTATTACTCATTTCCTTAGCTTTATTTACTAACAGAAAAAATGTCATGTGCTCCTGTGTCCCAGGGTTTCATCATCCAGAGAGTCAGACCCTCATGGGGAAGTTATTTAAAGGTTTTTGCAATATCTAGGAATTCTGTAGCAGTATAATCCAGAACAGTCATAGATTCTTGAATGGGAATGTCCCTTCCTGCATCTAAATATCCTGTGTCTTTGCTCTGCATTATAATAACAGTACAGCAAAAAAGCAAGTCTCATAGACACACAGTCCCTGTCCTCTATCACTTCAATCTCAGGTCTTTCAGGGATTCCAAAGCTTTTAATCCCATTCTTTTCATAAGATAATAATTTACAACTTTTTATTCTTCTAGTTCCTACCCTCCAGGTCACATGGAGCAGCAAACTAATGTTTATAACTTAGTACTTTGGATTTCCACTTTCTCAGCCAGGTTAGAGTACATACTTTTTCAAATTATAGTTCTTCTATTTTCTTTAACCTCTTATCCACAGCCAGCAAGGCATTTATGTCCAAACTATCCACATCAATGGTCATCCCACCACAACAGCAAAGTGCTGCTCTTCCTAACTGCAGTGAGATAGGCAGCATTCAGCAAACACTTGCTCCAAGCCTGGAAATTTTGGGGGATTCCCTGGCACTCACATGGCAAGTTGTAAGCATTTGACAGAAGGACCCACATAGAGTTAGATGAGCAACTTGGGATTTCTCCCACAGATGTTTTCTTCCCTTCGCTTATTTCCTTTGTCTCCTGTCTGGCTCACCAATTGTTCCAGAACAACTCAGTCCTAGTGCATGAGGACTAGCCCCAAGGTGCCATGAGATCAAAGAAAAAGAGGCAGACAGATCTAGGATTTCAGAGAGTACAAATTATTGAGGGGATTTACTGATAGAAGTGTGGTCCTGGGTAGGAGCAGAATCAATTAGATTTTTGCAATTTGGGTCAGAAAGAGGCATATTTATGGGTTAAGACAAAAATGACTTCATTCTGACTGGAATACATCTGGTTTGTCTTAAGATAATATAGAAGAGTCAGGCATATCCAGGAGCCAGGCTCTTGCTGAAAAGTTCCACATATGACTGTAATGGTTTTATCTAGTTATGGTTTTCTGGGGAATTACACAGGAAAGTCCAGCTAGGGTTACTGTGGAGCAATCATGGTGTTTATGACTTAAGGTGGCTGCAGTCATGTCAAGCTGAATACATACAATCTATATAGGGAATAATAAGGTCATCACACTCCTATCTTTCTTATTACTCATATGTAAATAACTGACTTAATTCAATGACAGAAAGTGGTAGTCTCCAATAAAGTACAGTATATAGTAGCATGTATGCATGATAGTAATTCTTCCAACTTTTAAGCCTTTTAAGTATGTTACATCTCACACTGGAGGTTAACTTTAAAGATTATTTTTAAAATTTTTATTCACTTTTTGTTAATTTTTAAAATTAAATTTATTTTAAAACTGATATAAAAATCATTAAAATGTATATAAGGTGATGGATGATTTCCTAAGACTTTTGTCATCCTATTTAAAAAATATTTTTGCTATGAGAACTATTTAAAATGAGGAGTGCGGTGGAGCGATTCTGAAGTCAGTGAGGCAGTGGTGAAGAAGGCACCTGTGGGGCCGCCGATGGGTGGGTTGAAGGAGGGAAGCAGACAAGCAAGTCCTAGCGTGTGCCAGGGCGGGGGTCCGGAACCTTCCCCTTCCGGGCTTGAGGTGCTGTGAAAAAGCCGGACCAAGCGGACTTGCACCAGCAGCGAGGCGTAGCTCTCGCTTCCTGAGACTGGCCTACCTCGGCTTCCGCGAGCCGGTCGCTGGCCCTTGTTCCTCAAAACACGCAGCTCCAGCCACCCCCGGAGCCTGTCCCAAGGCTTTGGAAGCCCCGGCACCAGCCCGGGCCCTTGATGGGGAGGATGACCGAGCTGCAGTTGGCAGACATTCTCTGTTGACTTCTTGCTATGACAGAAGTTTTCAGTCCCAGTTCTCACTACTGACCATCCTCTTACCACAGTCACTGACCTAGCGTTTCTCTGGGATTCTACCCAGATTAGCCTTCACTGTAGTCCCTCTACCTAAATAAAATTCCAGTGGAAGTTTTTCAGCAGGTTTAATAGATGACAATGATCTCTACAGATGGGAAGTCCTTATTATTGATCCTCTAGACACACTTTATGAAGGTGGTGTTTTTAGGGCTCATCTCATTTCCCCAAAGATCATCCTCTCAGGCCTCCTAAAAATGAAATTCATTACAGAAATCTGGCACCCACATGTTGACAAAAATGGTGATGTTTGCATTTCTATTTTTCACGAGCATGGGAAGGATAAAAGTGATTATGAAAAGCCACAGGAATGCTGATTTCCTGTCTATACTGGGGAAACCATCATGATTAGTGTCATTTCTATGCCGGCTGACCTTAATGGATATTCACCTCCTAATGTCGATGCTATGAAACAATGGAAAGAAGACAGAAATGGAGAATTTAAAAGGAAGTTTGCCCACTGTATAAGAAAATGTCAAGAGACTACTTTTGAGTGACATTTATTCAGCATCTAGTGACTTCACTCATTGTAGATTCTTCAGTTGAGAAACATGGCCGTTTTTCCTGCAGTCTACTCACCTATTGTTGGACTTCTGTTGTAACACGTTGGCAAAACACTGGATGAAACTGGGCTTCAATAAAACTTGCCAGTTATCAATGCTGACAAGTGCCTAACAAATGCCAACTTACAGGAAAAATTATAAAGATGTGTACATAGCACAACATGACCTGGTTAATGTACATCCACAAATATACCTTGTACCAAATAATGCTTTTTGTAGTAGAATAAAATCGTGTAAATTCTAAAAGATTTTAGCAGGTTTTCTTTCATTGTTTGTTTTCAATTTAAAAAGACTTCTTAAAGCATGTCAGATAAAAAGCAATTAGGATTAAAAGTTTCCATTTAATTTCCTTTAAACCACTGAGGCTTCATTAAATCTTTTTCACTTACTAAATTATTGTACCCTCTTTGTTTTGACACTCCCTTTTGCTTTTATCTCTATCTGCCAGAAATTTCTCAGATGACTTAGTTCAAATACTGAAATACTTAATAAGCAATTACTTGATTTTTAATGATGGCTTCATAGGAGTGGTCATTACTGGGTGCTTTGTCCTTTTTGTATTCTAGTTGCACCCATCTCTTGGATTAGATGTAGCAATCACATTTTCTGGCTGTTGAGAACTCTTGAATCTAGTCATTACCCACAAGAACTTAAAAAAAGTTGGTTCTAAATTCAACTTGCTGAAATTTACCCTGAATAATACAAAATTCTGATTTGTTTTTATTTTTGCCCTTCAGCTGACGAATGTTAAGTTTAGACAAATAAAGTATGGACAACTACAAGCTTTCTACTTCTTGTTTGCTATTAAGAATGCTATTTGCCCTCATACCTTCTCCTTAGTCCCTCTCATTTCTTTGTCTCTTTTCTTCGATACTAAAGATTTTCTCTCCTATTGTACAAAGAAATTACAATATATATTTTGATATACTTTTATTTTGGAATTCTGTCACTTTATGTAGTGTGAGTTCTTCAAATATATAACTTTTTTCCAATAAAAATGATGAAACCAAGTTTTTTGTTTTAATGTATACTGAAAAAACTATCAAATATTACCAATTTTGTACTGGAAATGATTATGCAATTAATAGATTAGAAAACAATTCTGAGGGTTTTTTTTGGGGGGGTACCAAGGATTGAACCCAGGGGTGCTCAACCATTGAGCCAAATCCCCAGTCTGTTTTTATTTTTTATTTTTTTGAGACAGGGTCTCACTAAGTTGCTCAGGGTTTTGCAAAGTTATTGAGGCTGACTTTTTTTTTTTGACACTGGTGATTGAACTCAGGGGTACTCAACCACTGAGCCACATCCCTAGCTCTATTTTTTATTTTATTTAGAGACAGGGGTCTTACTGAGTTGCTTAGCACCTCTCTGTTGCTGAGCCTGGCTTTGAAATTGTGATCCTCCTGCCTCAGCCTCCTCAGCTGCTGGGATTAAAGGCATGTGCCACGGTGCCTGGCAAAAATTCTGAGTTTTACCAGAATTTTTACTGGGCTTTGGAAGTAAGTGGCCTTAAGTGAGCATTTAACAATTTTACTGAATGAAAACTACAGTGAAGAAGACATTAGACTGTCTGTCCAATAAATTCATTATATTTGCTTTTCCTATTCATATTTTTTTCATCCATTTAAAAAATTATGACAATCATAAATTCATGTGCCTCTGCACAGATTAATCTTTATCATTTATATTGGAGTTCTGCTCACTGATAGCAGTTTTTCTTGTATTTTGATGTTCACTAAATTCATTTGTCTACTAATCAATTTGATCAGTTGGAAATATGATGTCATATATTAAAAACCATTAAAAGCATTGGGGGTGTAGCTCAGTGGTAGAAAATTTGCCTAGTATGCATCAGGCCCTGGGTTTGATTATCAACATTACAAAAACCCTAAGAAATATATTTAACAAGTTTAAATGATAATGTGTAACTTTCATAAACACATATTAACTGTAATGAACTCTGTTCATTTAATATTAGTTGAGACTAAACTCCTATAACACACAAACAAGTGAAAGAATTGATTTTACATTTCAACTTTTGAAGTATAGGTAGACAAATTACCTTTGTAACTTTCTAATCTGAAATAGCTAAACTCCCCACAGATTCTTTGCATACAAACATGGAGTAACAGTGTTCACCATACAATGCTTGGAAAAGCACTGGAATCTTTTTTGTTGTTTTTTGGTGGTGCTGGGGATTGAACACAGGGCCCTGTGCATGTGAGGTGAGCACTCTACCAAGTGAGCTATATTCCCAGCCACGGAATCTTTTTTGTCTGATATTTTGGAGTTAAAAATTTTGCTATGAAATGTATTTAGAATGGAATTAAAATGATAAGTTGTACATATTTTGGTGGAGTTTAGATCATGTTTTTCAAAAAGCTCTAACAATTGTTAAAAAGAAATACTAGTAGAAAATTTTCTGACCTTGGAGATAGATATACCAAGGTACAGGAAGGTCAAATGTCTCCAATTGAATTAATTCCAAAGAAGACTACCCAAGTATATTATAATCAATTTATCAAAAATCAAGGACAAAGAGATGATCCTGAAAGCATCGAGAGAAAAGAACAATTGATTTATAAGGAAATTCCAATACACCTTGAAAGGAAAGTGAAACATGGAAGAGCAGCAACACAGAAACCAGGCAAAGAGATCCACGTGTAGAAAATTTGTTAGTCAGAGTCTGACAAAGGCCATCACTCAGAAAAGGTGAGAGAGGGCAGGGAAGATCTAATTCTGGGGTATTTTATAGGGTTGCTTGCATAAGCTCGCTTGTACTATATCTGTGTGAAGCCTTGCAATGGGCTACTAGGAGAACAAGGACATATTTCAGTTAGGTCAGTTAACAGGTGGCAAAAAGTGGGTGGGGGGAATGGGGAGCTATCTTGTAGCTTTTGTTTCCTCTGCGAGCACATATCTAGGGCAGGAAAGTGAAACTTATTTTATAAAATGGAGTAAGGATTTAAAATGGCTGCTTAACAAAGCTTAACAGATGTTAAGCTTTGGACCTAATACTCCTAGCAGTAGAATTCTCAGCAGAAAACTTACAGGCCAGGATAGAGTAGGATGATATATTCAAAATACTAAAGATAAACAAATTCAAACCAAGAATACCATACCAATTAAAGCTGTCCCTCAAAAATGAAGGTGAGGGGCTGGGGAGATAGCAAAGTCGGTAGAGTGCTTGCCTTGCAAACACAAAGCCCTGGGTTCGATCCCCAGCACCCCCCCCAAAAAAATGAAGGTGAGATAAAGACTTGTTCAGACAACCAAAAACTGAATGAGTTTCTTACTATCAGACCTTTTCTATAAAAATGTTTGAGGAGGCTCTTCCAGCTAAAACAACAGGATGCTAGTGAGTAACATGAAAACATCTGAAAGTATAAAACTTACTGATAAAAATCACATACAAAAATATATTAAAATGATAGTGCACCATGATCAAGTGGGTTTCATCCCAGGGATGCAAGGTTGGTTCAACATCAGGAAATCAATAAATGTAATTCACCATATCAACAGACTTAAAGTCAAGAATCACATGATTGTTTCAATAGATGCAGAAAAAGCATTTGATAAAATACAGCACCCCTTCATGCTCAAAACACTAGAAAAAATAGGGATAGTGGGAACATTCCTTAACATTGTAAAGGCCATCTATGCTAAGCCCATGGCCAATATCATTCTAAATGGTGAAAAACTGAAAGTGTTCCCCCTAAAAACTGGAACAAGGCAGAGATGCCCTCTTTCACCACTTCTTTTCAATATCATCCTTGAAACTCTAGCCAGAGCAATTAGACAGACCAAAGAAATTAAAGGGATACGAATAGGAAAAGAAGAACTCAAACTATCCCTGTTTGCTGATGATATGATTATATACTTAGAGGAACCAGGAAATCCCACCAGAAAACTTTTAGAACTCATATGTGAACTCAGCAAAGTAGCAGGATATAAGATTAATGCTCATAAATCCAATGCATTTTTATACATAAGTGATGAATCTTCAGAAAGAGAAATTAGGAAAACTACCCCATTCACAATAGCCTCGAAAAAAATAAAATACTTGGGAATCAATCTTACAAAAGAGGTGAAAGACCTCTACAATGAGAACTACAGAACACTAAAGAAAGAAACTAAAGAAAAGCTTAGAAGATGGAAAGATCTCCCATGTTCTTGGATAGGTAGAATTAATATTGTCAAAATGGCCATACTACCTAAAGTGCTATACAGATTCAATGCAATTCCAATTAAAATCCCAATGACATACCTTACAGAAATAGAGCAAGCAATTATGAAATTCATCTGGAAGAATAAGAAACCCAGAATAGCTAAAGCAATCCTTAGCAGGAAGAGTGAAGCAGGGGGTATCACAATACCAGACCTTCAACTCCATTACAAAACAATAGTAACAAAAATGGCATGGTATTGGTACCAAAATAGACAGGTAGATCAATGGTACAGAATAGAGGAAATGGACACAAACCCAAATAAATACAATTTTCTCATACTAGACAAAGGGGCCAAAAATATGCAATGGAGAAAAGATAGCCTCTTCAACAATGGTGCTGGGAAAAGTGGAAATCCATATGCAACAGAATGAAACTAAACCCCTATCTCTCACCCTGCACAAAAATCAACTCACAATGGATCAAGGACCTTGAAATCAGACCAGAGAACCTGCATCTTATAGAAGAAAAAGTAGGTCTAAATCTTCAACTTGTTGGCTTAGGATCAGACTTCCTTAACAGGACTCAAATAGCACAAGAAATAAAAGCAAGAATCAATAACTGGGACAGATTCAAACTAAATAGCTTTCTCTCAGCAAAGGAAACTATCAGCAATCCGAAGAGAGAGCCTACAGAGTGGGAGAATATCTTTGCCACCCATACTTCAGATAGAGCACTAATTTCCAGAATCTATAAATAACTCAAAAAACTCTACACCAAGAATACAAATAATCCAATCAACAAATGGGCTAAGGATATGAGCAGACACTTCACAGAAGATCTACAAGCAATCAACAAACATATGAAAAAATGTTCAACATCTTTAGTAATAAGAGAAATGCAAATCAAAACTACCCTAAGATTCCATCTCACCCCAATTAGAATGGTGATTATCAAGAATACAAGCAACAATAGGTGTTGGAGAGGATGTGGGGAAAAAGGTACACTCATACATTGCTGGTGGGGCTGCAAATTAGTGCAGTCGTTCTGGAAAGCATTGTAGAGATTCCTTAGAAAACTTAGAATGGACCCACCATTTGACCCAGCTATCCCACTCCTTGGCCTATACCCAAAGGACTTAAAATCAGCATACTACAAAGATACAACCACAACAATGTTCATAGCTGCTCAATTCACAATAGCCAGATTGTGGAACCAACCTAGATGCCCCTCAATTGATGAATGGACAAAGAAACTGTGGTATAGATATACCATGGAATATTACTCAGCCATAAAGAAGAATAAAATTATGGCATTTGCAGGCAAATGGATGCAGTTGGAGAATATCATGCTAAGTGAGATAAGCCAATCTCAAAAAAAAAACAAAGGAGGAATGATCTCACTGATAAGTGGATGATGACACATATATGGGGTGGGAAGGGGGCAAGAATGGAAGAAGGAGGGAATCTATAGAGGGATAAGTGGGATGGGAGGGGTGTGGGGGGAGAAAAAATAATAGAATGAATCAAAAACTATTACCCTAGGTAAATGAATGATTATACAAATGGTATGCCTCTACTTCATGTACAAACAGAGAAACAAGATGTATCCCATTTGTTTACAATAAAAATAAATTTAAAAAATCAATGACCTATTCCCCACACTAGCCAGATATTGAAACAGAGAGTGTATATGGCCAAGTTCTTTGAAGTAAGTGATATGCAGATCATCACAAAAATGTGAAGTGAAGAAGTAAGAAGCATTTATGTAAAGTACTTGGTTATACAATGATGTTAGACACCAATATCATGGTAAACACTCAGTCCATATAATGGAGAAGAGAATTTCCTGCAACAGACTGGGACAAACACCTGCTCTCCTCTGCCCATAAAGAAAGGACACACAATAAACAGACTGATCCTGGACCCTTTAATTGTGGGATTCATATAATAAAATGTAGTAGTGGGGTTAAAAAAGAAAATGTTTAAGACTTAAAGCTTAAATATAATGTTTAATTTTAAACTATATTACTGTTCCCAATTCCCCAGCTTAAGCAGCCTTAAAGTGATTACAGGAGAGTGATGGCAGTGATCTCACAATAGGTTTTATGATGTCAGACATTCTGTAACCTGTGAACTCTGCCTCTAGTCTACTAGAGCTGCTGTTGCCTTAGGAGCTCCACATCACATTTCTTCCCACTTGAGTCAACATGAAGACTCTACTTTGGCTCTACCATGTTTTGTGTTTGGTTCCTTACTGCTGTGCGAGTAAGTCATAGATACTTGGACATCCTTATCTAGTTTTCCTTCCCTTGAATTTCCAAAGACCTGCCTCTTGTTCCTCCTCTCCTTATTTTATTTACTGTTATTTTCAGAAATAATTCATCCCCATTCTCCAGGTTCCTCCTCCTATTCTATTCCCCCTTTAGTTTTTATACTTCCTCTTCCCCTCTTTCCACTTCCTCCACTTTCTTCTTTGACTCTGTCCCTACCTATGTCTTTCCCCCCTATTTTCATCTCCCTACAGTAGGTGGAAACATCTTTTGGTACTATCCCTTATGCTAATTCTAGTTTTCCTTCAATATTCAGGGAAGAAAAGAGGAACAGTAGCACTAAGTTATGATCATGGTATACATACCACATTCATACTCGCTGACACATAATCACTCATGATGGAAGGTAGGTCACATTGAGAGAGTATTGGAAACGTTATAGTTCAAATTGAATAGGTGAACTCTAAAATCAGAAATTTCATCAACATTGATGGAAGAGATTGGTTTTCATGTTATCTTAACCCCTCCTTAATCATATCATACTCTTTGCAGTGCCCCAAATGCACAGAAAGGGGTTAGTCTCAAATTCATTGATCACAAGAATACCACCGTTGGCTACTTCCCCTGATTTACCATGGCTGGTGCCTTTGTCTGGAGGTTGCCAGGGCATTATTGTGAGTCCATGGTGGATCCTCTCTACAGCTCACTGCCTGCAGAAAACGTGAGTAGGGGAAGAACCAGTGTTCTTGGGGCTTGGGTGGGTTTTCCTTTTAGGACTCCTAATGGTGGATCCTTCACAGAGAAATGAAATGAGAAAAATGTTCATATGGACCCCTTTCTGAAATCAGGTAATGGCCTTGTTACTATTCCTTAACTGACCTTGTTTCCTTCTTCCCACACTTTTCTTATCCTTTCCTCTTCTCCTTTCTCCTTCATTATCTTGAAAAACATATATTGAGTGTCCACCTTTGTCAGACTCAAAACTAAGTTTTGAGGATTCATGGAGGAAAAATACAATCTTTATTTTTGAAGACTTGTTAGTCCTAGTGGAGGATATAATATATCAAAGACAAATGGAGGTCTTTTCTACAATCTGAAGAGATTGAATTTTATCACAAATATAACAAAAAGCACAAGCTTTCTGTTTTTGCAGTGGCAATGTCATCCTGTCCAACACTGAGATTTAAAACAGAATTTGTCCATGATTAATCTTACATCAAAATTGAGTGACATAGGTGAGGGAATTATTTTTTAACTTGGAGAATGTTAAACCTCAAATGCAGTTTGAATAAGTAGTCCTTTTATAGAGGAGGTCACTAGAGTCCTAGCATGCAAGGAAACTTTTTGAGGATCAATTCGTTGGTGGGGGATCAGTGATGTTGAGCCAAATTCCAGTACAAAGCCTTGCACAGGCACAGTATGACACATATCATGGTCTATTTAATAATAGTTTCTGGAATTAGATAATCTTATGCTGCCAAATAAATGTAAGAATTTGGACCTTTTTTTAACTTTGATTTTGACATACACTGTTAATGCATAAGGACATATAATGGATACTTTCTACTTTTATTATGATCAATTGTGTTGTTGTCCATCTTTATCTTTCCTTAGGAAACTCTCAAACCTGAACATCTTAGAAGAGGATGACCAGAAGGGCCCCCTACATGGCCAAAGAATTTGCCTCCATCCCAGGTTTGATCCCCAAGATGAAGAAGAAGCGATGAAAGCAGATATTGGCATGGTCCTTCTTTCAAAGCCTATCTATGGGGATGATGTGCCACTATCTCATGTTCCCAATGTGTCCTTGAAGAGCTGTTCTAAGTGCCATTATAGAAGCTGCCAAGTGTATCAACATCATAGTAAGTAAAAAGAACCAAGCTACACCACTTTGTGAGTTGTTTTAATAATTAGTTTTTCAAAGAAATCAAGCCTCTGTGAAGGTGGGAGAAAAAGTCTGGAGGAAATAGTGGAAATCCTTAAATCCATACCACCCTAACTTATTGGAGGATAAACTAAAACATAAGGAAGGAAAAGGATATGCCCAGGGTCTAAATCTCTCAATGTTCTAGTGTAGCATTCTTTATATCCCCAGATTAAGGATAGTGTGTTAGGTTTAGAAAGCACAGGGGAAAATATGTGATCCAAATGGAGAAGAAAAGAAAGGAGAAGAAGTGGGAGAGTGTCTTGGGAAGCCCATATGATTGAATCAAGAGAGTGATGCCAAATCAAACCCAGATATTGGGTGGTCTGGGTCTCTATATCACCCATCATCCCTCCCCTTAGGTGACCCGGAATTTGGAGTTGCAGGAGTGAAGAAGATATTAGTGCAGCTGCTGGAGCTCTCAGTATGCCACCCTCAATATTCACACCATGAGAAGAATACTTTCTTGTGTATTCTGAGTCAACCAGATCAAGACTGCTGGGTAATCATGCATCTGGGCAATATCAAGAATGGGAGGGAAATGTGAAAATGTAGAATTCCTTAGGTGTGCAAGTAAGCTATATAACAGGCCATAGGAGTTTGTTCTTTTGGTTCCAGGCAAATAATGAATTTGGGATTTTCATTGGATATTTGAGAGGTGTAGATTAGATCAACAGGGAAGGCCTTTGAAGTCAAATGAGACATACAGAAAAAAAAATCAATGGACATGAAAAAAATGGATCTTTCTACTTCTAATTTTCTTATAACCTCTTTGTAGTCATTATAATGAACAGAGTATGGCTCGAATTTAGGTGTGGAAAGGTTTAATAGACAAATACAATTTAGTTTACCATCCATGTACTTAAAGACTATGGAAAATAAATCATTATGCAGGAAAATTGTTATGCATTAGATAACTAGAAAACGTACACACAAATAATTTTTAAAGACTTCAAGGGAAGCCTTAACTTGAACTGTGGCGATTGTGGACTGAATTATTGGAAGATGTGATAAGCCTTGAGAGTTAAGTCTTAAGAGATAAAAAGAACTCAATTAAACAAGCACAGATGGAACAATATTTCAAATAGAGGTAGAGGAAAGAGCAAATGCAAGTTATAGGGGTAGTAGCTAGTGTTCATGGTAGATAATTGCAAGGGATGGATAATTACATAGTTGGATAATTACTGTTGGGTAAAAGGAAGACTAGGTTAATTTAAAATGTGTTGAAATTAATATTTGAACTAGTATTAAAAGATGAGTAGCTATTTATCAAATGAGATAAAGAGTATAAATTAAGCAATGGCATTTAGGTTAAAGGGAGCAGAATAAGACAGGTCTGAGAGGTCTAAAAGTACGTTGGTGTATGGAAGAAGTACTAGTTTGAGTATGGGCTGAGAGATGTTAAAGATAAATAATCAGAGGATGTATTATGAAAGTGTTATTTATCTTATTAATACACACAGGCTTTATTATTTAGGGAATGGGGAGCCATGAAAAGATTTTGAGAAGAGAATTGACATGGCAAACTTTACATTTTAGGGTCACTTTGATGACCAATGTGAAAAATGGCCCCAAAGAGAAGACCCATTTAAGAAATCTGGTGTCATAATTTAGTATAGAAAGTCACTATATACTCTGCATTCTGACATAATGATCTAATCTGAACTAGTGTAATGTCAATGAGGATAGAGCAGTTCATGTTTCCATGGAGTTTGTGTATTTTTTGAAGAATGACCAAAAATAAACATATAATAATTAAAGTGTTGGTAATGACTTTGAACAGAATACATTAGGATTACAAGCATAGGGCAAGATTTACTGTGACCTTGAATTCTGTGTGCAACCCGAAGTTGAAAAAAACAAGACTCCACACTCAATCTTAGTCTAAAGTACCTGTAACATGAGATGGACATAGGCAGGAGTTCTATATGGATTTAAATCCATTCAACAGGATTAGGTGATCGGGGAAGCCATTTTTAAATAAGTAACATTTGAATAGAGTTGTGAAAGAAATAATGAAGTGAGTCATATGTATATCAGGACAATAGTGTTACAAGTATAGGCAAAGTTACATGAAGTTTTTGAGGTGTGTAATATGATGTATTTAAGTAACAGGAAGGAAGCCAGGTGGTGTTGCATGTTGAACAAAGTCATAGCAGTAGGTGAGATCAAGGAGGTAACTAGGGGCTAGATATGAGGGCCTTGTACATCACTGTAAAGACTAGTTTTTAATCTTGTTGAGATTGGAAACCATTGAAGAATTTTGAGCAGAAGGATATAATACATTAGTTTGTACATATCATTTATATATATATATATACATACAGTTTCTTGATTTCTTTTTTCAGGTACAGCAAGCCAGTCCTGTCCTATGTCTCCTAAATAATCACTGGGAACTGGTGGGCCTGGTAGATAAGACCTCAAGGATATGTCGACATCCTGCAATCATCATCAAGACAGCTCCTTACCTTTCCTGGATCAAGCAGTTAATCAAGGCATCCAAGAAGTTATTGAATCCTACATCATACTTACATTGCAAAGCATTTTTTGAGAGAGTGCAGGTTTCCCAAATCAGTCAGGGCTATAACTATGCCCCAACCCTGGCCTCATATAATCCCTCTGTACAGTCTTTTGAGGAAAATATAGGCATTTCTCCAGACACCAAACATCTAAAAATTTCTCCAGCAATCTATAATTTTAATGGCGCAGACTCTTTCACTACTAGTCATAAGTTTTCCCCTGAAAAAAGTCATATCCCCCAAGATGGCAATTTTCTTGTTGAGCAATTGAGCTCTTCCTCTGAGGTCAGACTACCAGAAAATCCTAGAAATAACTCAGCTCAGAATCATCAGGATAACCCTTTACTTGATACAGGTGATTCATGGGATCCCTTATTAGCTTCCACAGCTAAACCTTTTTTACCTCAACTTATTTCTGATACAACCATGTCATATAATTCTCCTAAATCTTGGGATTTTCCATTAGCTGATACAGATGAATCCTGGAATCAAGTTGTGGCTGATATAGTCAAACAATGGAGTCCATCTGTAGATGGTGCAGTTGAACCCTGGAATTCCCATGACACTAGATCTTGGGTGCAATCTACAGATGGTTCTTGGGCAAAAGCCACTGTTAATACGGATAGACACTTGGAATCCTTTAGGCCCTATACAGATGAACTTTGGGATCAACCCACAACTACTACTATGTCTAGCACATCACGGACTTTTCATTCATATGATAAAGAGGGACCCTGGAGCTCCATTAATTCAGGTGAAAACAGTAAGGCAAAAGTTGAGTCCCAGGAATCTGTAATAATCAATAAAGGTGAACCTATAGATCGATACCTTATTGAAAGCACATGGATTCCTCCATCAACTGGTACTATTGATCCCTGGAGTTCCCCTTCTGAATATCATACAGCGAAAGCCCAGGATCTATCTGTAGTTGACTCTGTAAATTCTCAGAATCATCCTGTAGTGGATATGAATAGACTCCAGCTTCTATCAATAGCTGACATGGCTGGGTCCTCAACTCACTCTAAGATGGGTGCAGATGCAACCCTAGCTGCTGCTTTCGAGGCTAAAATTATCCCACACCAAGTTAAATCTAGTACAACCTCATTCCAAGGCCAGACATCATTTAGGGACAGGATACAACATGCAGCTGACATTGAATCCTTACAAGAACCTGAAATTGAGACAGCTGAACTTCAAGCTCAATCTTATCCTGCAGCACCATTAATGTGATACAGCCATAGTAGGAATTCTTGTCTGGACTGAAGTGCACTCATAGACTTCTGGGGAACCATTTCTGGTCTAACCCTATTTAAAATATTATTTGTTCTAAGGGGAAACTGTAAAATTTATGACCCTTTCACAAAATTAAAATAATTATCAACTAAAAAAAGGTGATTTTTTTTGTGAATCAGATACTATTTTGTGCTGGAGTTTGTCATCTGTAAGAGGATTAGTCTTTTTTTGATAGGCAAATAAGTTACATGTGGACAACTTAATCTTTCAAAGATTTGTGGTTTGAAATTTTTTTTTGGAATTTTTTTATTGTAAACAAATGTGATAAATGTTGTTTCTCCGTTTGTACATGGAGTCAAGGTATACCATTTGTGTAATCATAAATTTACATAGGGTAATGTTGTTTGATTAATTCTGCTATTTTTTTCTTCCCCCCACCCCTCCCACCCCTCTCTTTCCTCTACACAGTCCTTCCTTCCTCCATTCTTGCCACCCTCCTTAACCCTAACCCTAAACCTAACCCTAACCCTAACACTAACCCCTCCCACCCCCCATTATGTGTCATCATCTACTTATTAGCGAGATCATTTGTCTTTTGGTTTCTTGAGATTGGCTTATCTAACTTAGCATGATATTCTCCAATTTTATCCATTTGCCTGCAAATGCCATAATTTTATCATTCTTTATGGCGGAGTAATATTCCATTGTAAATATATGCCACAGTTTCTTTATCCATTCATCAATTGAAGGACATCTAGGTTGGTTCCACAATCTGGCTATGGTGAATTGAGCAGCTATGAACATTGATGTGGCTGTATCTCGGAAGTATGCTGATTTTAAGTCCTTTGGGTATAGGCCAAGGAGTGGGATAGCTGGGTCAAATGGTGGTTCCATTCCAAGCTTTCTGAGGAATCTCCATACTGCTTTCCAGAGTGGCTGCACTAATTTGCAACCCCACCAGCAATGTATGAGTGTACCTCTTTCCCCACATCCTCGCCAACACCTATTGTTGCTTGTGTTCTTGATAATCACCATTCTAATTGGGGTGAGATGGAATCTTAGGGTAGTTTTGAATTGCATTTCTCTTATTACTAGAGATGTTGAACATTTTTTCATTTTTCTGTTGATTGCTTGTACATCTTCTTTTGTGAAGTGTCTGCTCATATCCTTAGCCCATTTGTTGATTGGATTATTTGTATTCTTCGTGTAGAGTTTTTTGAGTTATTTATAGATTCTGGAAATTAGCGCTCCATCTGAATTATGAGTGGCAAAGATATTCTCCCACTCTGTAGGCCCTCTCCTCACATTACTGAGAGTTTCCTTTGCTGAGAGAAAGCTTTTTAGTTTGAATCTATCCCAGTTGTTGCTTTTTGCTTTTATTTTTGTGCTATGGGAGTCCTGTTAAGGAAGTCTGATCCTAAGCCAACAAGTTGAAGATTTGGACCTACTTTTTCTCCTATAATTGCAGGGTCTCTGGTCTGATTCTGAGGTGCTTGATCTATTTTGAGTTGAGTTTTGTGCAGGGTGAGAGATAGGGGTTTACTTTCATTCTGTTGCATATGGATATCCAGTTTTCCCAGCACCATTTGTTGAAGAGGCTATCTTTTCTCCATTGCATATTTTTGGTCCCTTTGTCTAGTATGAGAAAATTGTATTTATTTGAGTTTGTGTCTGTGTCCTCTATTCTGTACCATTGATCCATCTTTCTATTTTGGTACAAATACCATGCCATTTTTGTTACTATTGCTTTGTAGTAGAGTTGAAGATCTGGTACTGCAATGCCCACTGCTTCACTCTTTCTGCCAAGGATTGCTTTAGCTATTCTGGGTTTTTTATTCTTCCAGATGAATTTCATGATTGCTTGCTCTGTTTCTGTAAGGTACATCATTGGGATTTTAATTGGAGTTGCAATGAATCTGTATAGCACTTTTGGTAGTATGGCCATTTTGACAATATTAATTCTTCCTATCTGAGAACATGGGAGATTTTCCATCATCTAAGCTTTTCTTTAATTTCTTTCTTTAGTGTTCCGCAGTTCTCATTGTAGAGGTCTTTCAACTCTTTTGTGAGATTGATTCCCAAGTATTTTATTTTTTTCGATGGTATTGTGAATGGGGTACTTTTCCCAACTTCTCTTTCTGAAGATTCATCACTTATGTATAAAAATGCATTGGATTTATGAGCGTTGATCTTATATCCTGTTACTTTACTGAATTCACTTATGAGTTCTAAAAGTTTTCTGGTGGAATTTCCTGGTTCCTCTAAATATATAATCATGTCATCAGCAAATAGGGATAGTTTGAGTTCTTCTTTTCCTATTCATATCCCTTTAATTTCTTTGGTCTGTCTAATTGCTCTGGCTAGAGTTTCGAGGATGATGTTGAATAGAAGGGGCAAAAGAGGGCCTCCCTGCCTTGTTCCAGTTTTTAGGGGGAATGCTTTCAGTTTTTCACTATTTAGAATGATATTAGCCATGGGCTTAGCGCAGATGGACTTTACAATGTTAAGGAATATTCCCACTACCCCAATTTTTTCTAGTGTTTTGAGCATGAAGGGATGCTGTATTTTATCGAATGCTTTTTCTGTATCTATCAAAATAATCATGTGATTCTTTTTTTTTAAATCAGGAAGGATTTTTTTTATTGTAAACAAATGGGATACATGTTGTTTCTCTGTTTGTACGTGGCGTAAAGGCATACCATTTGTGTAATCATAAATTTACATGGGTAATGTTGTTTGATTCATTCTGTTATTTTTTCCCTTCCCACCCACACCTCCCACCCCTCTTTTCCCTCTATACAGTCCTTCCTTCCTCCATTCTTGCCCCCCTCCCTAAACCTAACCCTAACCCTAACACTAACCCCTCCCACCCCCCATTATGTGTCATCATCCACTTATTAGCGATATCATTGGTCATTTGGTTTTTTGAGATTGGCTCATCTCACTTAGCATGATATTCTCCAATTTCATCCATTTGCCTGCAAATGCCATAAATTTATCATTCTTTATGGCTTAGTAATATTCCATTGTATATATATACCATGGTTTCTTTATCCATTCATCAATTGAAGGACATCTAGGTTGGTTCCACAATCTGGATATTGTGAACTGAGTAGCTATGAACATTGATGTGGCTGTATCTCTCTAATATGCTGATTTTAAGTCCTTTGGGTATAGGCCAAGGAGTGGGATAGCCGGGTCAAATGGTGGTTCCATTCCAAGTTTTCTAAGGAGTCTCCACACTGCTTTCCAGAGTGGCTGCACTAATTTGCAGCCCCACCAGCAATGTCTGAGTGTACCTTTCTCCCCACATCCTCGCCAACACCTGTTGTTGCTTGTATTCTTGATAATCGCTGTTCTACTTGGGGTGAGATGGAATCTTAGGGTGGTTTTGACTTGCATTTCTCTTATTATTAGAGATTTTGAACATTTTTCCCTGTTTGTTGATTGCTTGTAGATCTTCTTCTGTGAAGTCTCTATTCATTTCCTTAGCTCATTTGTTGATTGGATTATTTGTATTCTTGGTGTAGAGTTTTTTGAGTTCTTTGTAGATTCTGGAGATTAGTGCTCTATCTGAAGAATGTTTGGCAAAGATTTTCTCCCACTCTGTAGGCTCTTTCTTCGCATTGCTGATAGTTTCCTTTGCTGAGAGAAAACTTTTTAGTTTGAATCTATCCCAGTTATTCATTTTTTCTTTTATTTTTGTGCTATGGGAGTCCTGTTGAGGAAATCTGGTCCTAAGCCGACATGTTGAAGCTCTGGACGTACTTTTTCTTCTATAAGATGCAAGATCTCTGGTCTGATTCCGAGGCCCTTAATCCATTTTGAGTTTAGTTTTGTGCATGGTGAGAGATATGGGTTTAGTTTCATTCTGTTGCATATGGATTTCCAATTCTCCCAGCACCATTTGTTGAAGAGGCTATCTTTTCTCCATTGCATATTTTTGGCCCCTTTGTGTAGTATGAGAAAATTATATTTATTTGGGTTTGTGTCCGTGTCCTCTATTCAGTACCATTGATCCATCTTTCTATTTTGGTACCAATACCATGCCGTTTTTGTGACTATTGCTTTGTAGTAGAGTTGAAGATCTGGTATTGCGATAACCCCTGCTTCACTCTTTCTGCCAAGGATTGCTTTAGTTATTCTGGGTTTTTTATTCTTCCAGATGAATTTCATAATTGCTTGCTCTATTTCTGTAAGGGACATCATTGGGATTTTAATTGGAATTGCATTGAATCTGTATAGCACTTTTGGTAGTATGGCCATTTTGACAATATTAATTCTGCCTATCTGAGAACATGGGAGATCTTTCCATCTTCTAAGGTTTTCTTTAATTTCATTCTTTAGTGTTCCGCAGTTCTCATTGTAGAGGTTTTTCACCTCTTTTGTGAGATTGATTCCCAAGTATTTTATTTTTTTCGATGCTATTGTGAATGGGGTAGTTTTCCTAATTTCTCTTTCTGAAGATTCATCACTTATGTATAAAAATGCCTTAGATTTGTGTGCATTGATCTTATATCCCCCTACTTTACTGAATTAGCTTATGAGATCTAAAAGTTTTCTGGTGGAATTTCCTGGTTCCTCCAAGTATATAATCATATCATCAGCAAATAGGGATAGTTTGAGTTCTTCTTTTCCTATTCGTATCCCTTTAATTTCTTTGGTCTGTCTAATTGCTCTGGCTAGAGTTTCAAGGACGATATTGAAAAGAAGTGGTGAAAGAGGGCATCCCTGCCTTGTTCCAGATTTTAGGGGGAATGCTTTCAGTTTTTCACCATTTAGAATGATATTAGCCATGGGCTTAGCATAGATGGCCTTTACAATGTTAAGGAACGTTCCCACTATCCCTATTTTTTCTAGTGTTTTGAGCATGAAGGGGTGCTGTATTTTATCAAATGCTTTTTCTGCATCTGTTGAAATAATCATGTGATTCTTGACTTTAAGTCTATTGATATGGTGAATGACATTTATTGATTTACTGATGTTGAACCAACCTTGCATCCCTGGGATGAAACCCACTTGATCATGGTGCACTATCTTTTAATATGTTTTTGTATGCAATTTGCTAAAATTTTGTTGAGAATTTTTGCATCAATGTTCATTAAGGATATTGGTCTGAAATTTCCTTTCCTCGATGTGTCTCTGTCTGGTTTAGGTATCAGGGTAATATTGGCTTCATAGAATGAGTTTGGTAGGGTTCCCTCCTCTTCTATTTTATGGAATATTTTGAGAAGTATTGGAATGAGCTCTTCTTTAAAGGTTTTGTAGAACTCGGCTGAGATCCCTTCTGGTCCTGGACTTTTCTTTGTTGGTAGGTTTTTGATGACTTCTTCTATTTCATTGCTTGAAATTGATCTATTTAAATTGTGTATGTCCTCCTAGTTCAGTTTAGGCAATTCATATGTCTCTAGAAACCTGTTGATGTCTTCGAAATTTTCTATTTTGTTGGAGTATAGATTTTCAAAATAGCTTCTAATTATGTTTTGTATTTCAGTCGTGTCTGTTTTGATATTTCCTTGTTCATTCCGAATTTTACTGATTTGGGTTTTCTCTCGTCTTCTCTTTGTTATTGTGGCTAAAGGTTTATCTATTTTCTTTATTTTTTCGAAGAACCAACTATTTATTTTGTCAATTTTTTGTATTGTTTCTTTCATTTCAATTTCGTTGATTTCAGCTCTGAGTTTAACTATTTCCTGTCTTCTACTACTTTTGGTGTTGGTCTGTTCTTTTTCTAGGGCTTTGAGCTGTAGTGTTAGGTCGTTTATTTGTTGAGTTTTACTTCTTTTATTGAATGTGCTCCATGAAATAAATTTTCCTCTAAGTACTGCTTTCATAGTGTCCCAGAGATTTTGATATGATGTTTCTTTGTTCTCATTTACCTATAAGAATTTTTTAATTTCCTTCCTAATATCTTCTGTTATCCATTCATCATATAATAGCATATTGTTTAATCTCCAGGTATTGGAGTAGTTTCTGTTTTTTACTCTTTCATTTATTTCTAACTTCAATCCATTATGATCTGATAGAATACAAGGTAGTGTCTCTATCTTCTTGTATTTGCTAACATTAGCTTTGTGGCATAATATATGGTCTATTTTAGAGAAGGATCCATGTGCTGCTGAGAAGAAAGTGTATTCGCTCTTGGTTGGATGGTATATTCTATAAATGTCTGTTAAGTCTAAATTATTGATTGTGTTATTGAGATCTATGGTTTCTTTGTTCAATTTTTGTTTGGAAGATCTGTCCAGTGGTGAGAGAGCCTTGTTAAAATCACCTAGTATTATTGCATTATGGTCTATTTGGTTTCTAAAATTGAGAAGGATTTGTTTGACATACATGGATGAGCCACTGTTTGGGGCATAGATGTTTATGATTGTTATATCTTGCTGATTTATGCTTCCCTTAAGCATTATGAAATGTCCTTCTTTATCCCTTCTGACTAACTTTGGCTTGAAGTCCACATTATCTGAAATGAGGATGGATACTCCAGCTTTTTTGCTGAGTCCATGTGCATGGTATGTTTTCCCCATCCTTTCACCTTTAGTCTATGGGTATCTCTTTCTATGAGGTGAGTCTCTTGAAGGCAACATATTGTTGGATCTTTCTTTTTAATCCAATCTGCCAGTCTATCTTTTGATTGATGAATTCAGGCCATTAACATTCAGGGTTATTATTGAGATATGATTTGTATTCCTGGTCATTTGGTTCATTTTTAAAATTTTATTTATTTATTTATTTTTTTGACACACCTTGGTTCCTCCTTTATTTGACAATTCCTTTAGGATAATTCCTCCCTTTGCTGATTTGCTTCTTTGTTTTTTATCTCTTCCTCATGGAATATTTTGCTGAGAATGTTGTGTAATGCTGGCTTTCTTTTTGTAATTTCTTTTAGCTTTTGTTTATCATGGAATGATTTTATTTCATCCTCAAATTTGAAGGTAAGTTTTGCTGGGTATAAGATTCTTGGTTGGCATCCATTTTCTTTCAGAGCTTGAAAAATGTTGTTCCAGGCCCTTCTAGCTTTTAGGGTCTGGATTGAAAAATCTGCTGATATCCGCAGTGGTTTCCACCTGAATGTAATTTGGTTCTTTTCTCTCACAGCCTTTAAAATTCTGTCTTTATTTTGTATGTTAGGTATTTTCATTATAATGTGTCTTGGTGTGGGTCTGTTGTAATTGTGTGTATTTGGAGTTCTATAAGCCTCTTGAACTTGATTTTCCATTTCATTCTTCAGATTTGGGAAATTTTCTGATATTATTTCATTGAATAGATTGTTCATTCCTTTGGTTTGTTTCTCTAAGCCTTCCTCAATCCCAATAATTCTCAAATTTGGCCTTTTCATGATATCCCATAGTTCTTAGAGATTCTGTTCATGATTTCTTCGCATCTTCTCTGTTTGTTCAACTTTGTTTTCAAGGTTAAATATTTTGTCTTCAATATCTGAGGTTCTGTCTTCCAGGTGTTCTATCCTATTGGTTATGCTTTCTATGGAGTTCTTAATTTGGTTTATTGTTTCCTTCATTTCAAGGATTTCTGTTTGTTTTTTTTCAATATCTCTAACTCTTTATTGAAATGATATTTTGCTTCCCGTATTTGCTCTTTTAACTATCGATTGGTGCGCTCATTCAGTGCGTGCATTTGCTCTTTCATCTCATTATTCAATGCCTGCATTTGCTCTTTCATCTCATTGTTTGCTTCTCTGATCATTTTAATTATGTACATTCTGAACTCCCTTTCTGTCATTTCTTCTGCCATGCTGTCGGTGGATTTTATTGATGTAACATCTAGATTTGTTTGGGGCATTTTCTTCCCTTGTTTTCTCATATTGTTCAGGAATTAGTGGGTCATTAAGATATTGCAGATTTCCTCTATTGACTTATAATGTCCCTGAAAATTGCTAGTATATCCCCTTTTATCCTTCAGTAGCCTGCAGTCTTGGAGGAAGTTGATAATGTGTTGCTCCACAAGGAAGCTGCCTCTCTAGGTTTGGTGACCCTCAGATGGGGTATATTCCCTGTTAGTGGGCAGAGGTGCCTCTACTTGTTGACCAGTGGTCATCCAAAGGGGAACTAGGCTGCAGGCTGAGGCAAGGCCTGTTTGTGCCTGTGTCTCTTTTTTTACCGTCCTTGTGGTAAAACCTCACCCGGCAGGGAAGACTCACCCGGTGGGGAGGTCTCGCTGGTCAGTTCTCCTCCTAGTGGTTCCCCTCAATCTACAACTACTGCCTCGGCTGGGCTGTCTTCCTCTGCAATGTTCCCAGGGGCCCGGACCTACCTCCTGGTCCTGGGAGCCTCACCCTTCGCAGATGAGTCTCCTTAGGCTGCCTCTCCTCAGAGAATCTGCCCGCAGTCCTGGAACCTTCGCTCTGCCCCTAGGTGTGTCTCTCTGCGGCTCTTCTACCAAGATGCCACCTAGGTCCTGGGACTCAGCTCTGCACCTAATTGCCTGGCTATTTGGTCCCTCCTCTGAGCCACCACCTGGAGCCCCTTACAATAGCTCCGAGTCCCAGAGACCCGCCACACACCTGTTCCTCCGGACAGCCGCCCGGTGTTCCGATGCAGTCACTAGGAATCCAAGCAACTCACTTTGCGTCTCCTCCTCCTGCCAACCGCCCGTAGCCCTCGGCAGTCACTCCGAGTCCAAGTGACCCACCCTGTTCCTCCTCCTCCTCAGGGCAGCCCCCCGGGTGTTCAGGAGTGGTCACTCCGAGCCCTAGCGACCCAGCACACTCCTCCTCCAGGCACGCCACCGGTATTTAGGAGCGGTCACTTTGAGTCCAAACAACTCACCACTCACCTCCTCCTCTGGCTACCGCCTGTAGCTCTGATGCAGTCGCTCCTAGACCAAGTGACCCGCCACATTCCTCCTCCTCCTCCGGGCAGCCACCCAGTGTTCAGAAGCGGTCGTTCTGAGTCTAAACAGCTCACCACGCAGCTCCTCCTCTGGCAACCGCCTGTAGCTCTCATGCAGTCACTCCTAGACCAAGCGACCCGCTGCGCTTCTCCTCTTCTTCCGGGCAATCGTCCGGTGTTCAGAAGTGGTTGCTCTGAATCCGAACAGCTCACCACGCAGCTCCTCCTCAGGCAGCTGCCCAGAGCCCCAGTGGTTGCTCCGAGTCCGAGCGCTGTGCTGAGCCGCCTCCTCTGCGATGATCCCAGTTGTCCGTGTTTACCGCTCCAGTAGGGTGAGGGGTGTCTTGCCAGGCAACTCTACTTCACAATGTTCCCTGCGTTCTGGGGCTACTGCCCCATCCGGCACGACTCCCCAACGGGAGAGACTCACCCAGCGGTTTTGAGTTGGTCCCAAGTCTCTCACTATCTCCTCTTTTGAATCCTCCGTCCTTGAGCAACATGAAATGCAGCCTCCCTCTAGTCCGCCATTTTGAAACCTCCAATCATATGATTCTTTAAGTCTGTTGATATGGTGAATGACATTTATTGATTTCCGGATGTTGAACCAACCTTGCATCCCTGGGATAAAACCCACTTGATCATGGTGCACTATCTTTCTAATATATTTTTGTATGCGACTTGCTAAGATTTTGTTGAGAATTTTTGCGTCGATGTTCATTAAGGATATTGGTGTGATATTTTCTTTCCTCGATGTGTCTCTGTTTGGTTTAGGTATCAGGGTGATATTGGCTTCATAGAACGAGTTTGGGAGGGTTCCCTCCTCTTCTATTTTATGGACTACTTTGAGGAGTATTGGAATGAGCTCTTCTTTAAAGGTTTTGTAGAACTCGGCTGAGAACCCATCTGGTCCTGGACTTTTCTTTGTTGGTAGGCTTTTGATGACCTCTACAATTTCATTGCTTGAAATTGTTTTATTTAAGTTTTGTATGTTCTCCTCATTCAGTTTAGGCAATTCATATGTCTCTAGAAACTTGTTGATGTCTTCAAGGTTTTCTGTCTTTTTGGAGTATAGATTTTCAAAATAGCTTCTAATTATGTTTTGTATTTCACTCGTGTCTGTTGTGATATTTCCTTGTTCATTCTGAATTTTAGTAATTTGAGTTTTCTCCCTCTTTCTCTTTGTTAGTGTGGCTAAGGGTTTATCAATTTTGTTTATTTTTTCAAAGAACCAACTATTTATTTTGTTAATTTTTCCAATTGTTTCTTTTGTTTCAATTTTCATTGATTTCGGCTCAGATTTTAACTATTTCCTGTCTTCTACTACTTTTGGTGTTGGTCTGTTCTTTTTATAGGGCTTTGAGCTGTAGTGTTAAGTCATTTATTTGTTGATTTCTACTTCTTTTGTTGAATGTGCCCCATGAAATAAATTTTGCTCTAAGTACTGCTTTCATAGTGTCCCAGAGATTTTGATATGATGTGTTGTGTTCTCATTTACTTTAAGATTTTTTTTATTTCCCTCCTGATGTCTGCTGTTATCCATTCATCATATAATAGCATATTATTTAATCTCCTGGTATTGGAGAAGTTTCTGTTTTTTATTCTGTCATTTATATCTAAATTCAATCCATTATGATGTGATAGAATACAAGGTAGTATCTCTATCTTCTTGTATTTGCTAACAGTAGATTTGTGGCATAAAATATGGTCTATTTTAGAGAAGGATTCATGTGCTGCTGAGAAGAAAGTGTATTCGTTCTTTGTTGGATGGTATATTCTATATATGTCCGTTAAGTCTAAATTGTTGATTGTGTTATTGAGATCTATGGTATCTTTATTCAATTTTTGTTTGGAGGATCTATCCAGTGGTGAGAGAGGTGTGTTGAAATCGCCTAGTATTATTGTGTTGTGATCTATTTGATTTCTGGAATTGAGAAGGATTTGTTTGACGTACATGGATGAGCCAATGTTCGGGGCGTAGATATTTATAATTGTTATGCCTTGCTGTTTTATGCTTCCCTTAAGCAGTATGTAATGTCCTTCTTTATCCTTTCTGACTACTTTTGGCTTGAAGTCCACATTATCTGAAATGAGGATGGATACTCCAGCTGTTTTGCTGAGTGCGTGTGCATGGTATGTTTTTTCCCATCCTTTCACCTTTAATCTGTGGGTATCTCTTTCTGTGAGATGAGTCTCTTGCAGGTAGTGTACTGTTGGAGTTTTCCAGTCTATGTCTTTTGATTGATGAGTTCAGGCCATTAACATTCAGGGTTATTTTTGTGATATGATTTGTATTCCCAGTCATTTGACTCATTTTTGTTTTTTGACATGATTTGGTTTCTCCTTTATTTGACTATTCCTTTAGGCTAGTTCCTCCCTTTGCTGATTTGCATCGTTGTTTTTCATCTCTTCTGCATGGAATCTTTTGCTGAGGATGTTGTGTAATGCCAGCTTTTTTTTTTGTAAATTCTTTTAGCTTTTGTTTATCATGGAAGAATCTTATTTTGTCATCAAATCTGAAAGTAAGTTTTGCTGGGTATAAGATTCTTGGTTGGCATCGTTTTCTTTTAGGGCTTTGTAAATGTTGTTCCAGGCCCTTCTAGCTTTTAGGGTCTGGATTGAAAAATCTGCTGATATTCTTATTGGTTTCCCCCTGAATGTAATTTGATTCTTTTCTCTCGCGGCCTTTAAAATTCTGTCTTTATTTTGTATGTTTGGTATTTTCATAATAATGTGCCTTGGTGTGGGTCTGTTGTAATTTTGTATATTTGGAGTCCTATAAACCTCTTGTACTTGGTTTTCCATTTCATTCTTCAGATTTTGGAAATTTTCTGATATTATTTCATTGAATAGATTGTTCATTCCTTTGGTTTGTATCTCTAAGCCTTCCTCAATCCCAATAATTCTCAAATTTGGCCTTTTCATGATATTCCATAATTCTTGGAGATTCTGTTCATGATTTCTTACCATCTTCTCTGTTTGGTCAACTTTGGTTTCAAGATTAAATATTTTGTCTTCAATATCTGTGGTTCTGTCTTCCAGGTGTTCTATCCTATTGGTTATGCTTTCTATGGAGTTTTTACCTTGATTTATTGTTTCCTTCATTTCAAGGATTTTTGTTTGTTTTTCTTTTCAGTATCTCTAACTCTTTATTGAAATGATCTCTTGCTTCCCACATTTGGTCTTTTAACTGTTGATTGATGTGATCATTTAATGCTTGCATTTGCTCTTTCATCTCTTCCTTCAATGCCTGCATTTGCTCTTTCATCTCCTCATTTGATTCTCTGATTGTTTTAATTATGTACATTCTGAACTCCCTTCTTGACATTTCTTCTGCTGTGCTGTCATTGGGTTTTATTGATATAGTATCTAGGCTTGTTTGGGACATTTTCTTCCCTTGTTTTCTCATATTGGTCAGATATCAGTGGGAATCTGAGATATTGTAGATTTCCTCTATTGGCTTATAGTGTCCCTGTAGATTTCCAGTATATCACCTCCCAGCCTTCAGTAGCCTGAAATCTTGGAGGAACTTGATAATGCAGTGCTTCTGAAGAAAGCTGCCCCTAGCCCACTACTGGTTCCATGGCTTGGAGCTGGTTCTGTGTGAAAAGGCTCTCACTGGGCGGTCTGCTCTGAGAAGTTGGCCATGTGGAAGGAGCCCGCTGCTGGAGGGAGCAGGGCTGCTAGGAGAAGTCTCTGGCTACCCTGCCCTGGTCCCAGAGGCTGCCTGCGGGCCGGAGTTTGCTGCTGGCTCCGGGGACTTGTGTCTGGCTCTGTGTAGAAAAGCTCTCAGTGGGTGGTCTGCTCCGAGAAGCTTGCCTTGAAAGGAGCCTGCCTCTGAAGGGAGCAGAGCTGCTTGGGGAAGTCCCTGGCTGCCCTGTCCTGGTCCCTGTGGGCTGGAGCTCACTGCTGGCTCTGTGACTTGGAGCTGGTTGTGTGCAGAAAAGCTTTCACTGGGGGGCCTGCTCCGAGAAGCTGGCCATGTGAAAGGAGCCCGCTGCTGGAGGGAGCATGGCTACGTGGGGAAGACTCTAGCTGCCCTGCCCTGCTCTGAGAAGCTGCCCCTATCTAGGCCTGCTGCGTGGGCAAGCTTTACCCAGTGGGGGAGATTCACCCTGTGGCTCTATTTTAGTCTAAGTCTCTCAGTGCCTCCCCTTCTTGAATCATGGGTTCTGGAGCGACAGGATATGCAGTCACCCTCTAGTCCGCCATCTTGGTTCACCCCGTGGAAAGAGCCTGCCGTCAGAGGAAGCAGGGCTGCTTGGAGAAGTCTCTGGCTGCCCTGCCCTGGTCCCAGAGGCTGTCTGCAGGCTGGAGCTTGCCGCTGGCTCTGGGACTTGTGCTGTGGTTTGAAATTTTATTCTGAAATAATTATAGAGTCAAATGCACTTTTAAAAAAATATAGAGAAGTTTGTGTGTCATTTAAATACTTTCCCAAATTTGGAAATCTTGAAAAACTATAGTATAGCATCATGATCAAGTTATTAATGTAGATAACCATTTCTCCAACTGATTCTCATTTATAATACTTTATTTGTACTCATGTGTGTATGTGTATTGTTAATGCAATTTTATTATGCATAAAAGTTCATGTATCTGCTTCCAGAGACAAGATGCAGAATAATTCCATTACTATGAAGATCCCTCATGTTACCATTTTACAGTTACATGCACTACCTTCCCATCAAAATCTTGTCCTTAACCTCTGGCAACCATTAAGGTGTTCTCCATCTCAATAATTTGGTCATTCTGAGAATATTATGAAAGGAATCATATGGTTCATGACCTTTTGGGACTCATTTTTTTATTTAGCATAATTCCCTTGAGATTAATCTAAATTACAACATATATAAATAATTCTTTTACATTGCTCAGTTATATTCTAAGATGTGGATGTGTCACAGCTTATTCACACATTGAAGGACATCTGAATTATTTCTAGTTTTTACTATTACAAATAATATTTGCATTGGATGTTAGTATACAGGCTTATGTGTGAACAAAAATTTTGATTTCTCTCGGGTCCAAGAATGCAATTACTGGTCATATGGTAACTATATGTTTAAGGTATTATTGAAATTTTTATTGAATTAATTGTAGATTCACATGTAATTATCAGAAGTAATACAGAGATATCCCATGAATAATTTTCTAAATAGTAATGTTTTACAAAACTGAAGTGCAATATCACAACCAGGGTATGGACACTGATAAAATCCACCAAACATATTGAGATTTTTCCAGTTTTATTTGTACTTACGTGTGTGTCTTTAGTTCTACAAAATTTTTTCACTTGCATAGGCTATTTTATCAATCATCACAGTCAAGGCTCTGAACAGTTCCATTAATAAAAGGATCCTACATGTTGTCCTTTAATGACTACACCAACCCCCTACCCACTAACCTTCCCCAGACTCCTGGGGCCTCTAACATTTATATTTCTATATTTCTAACATTTGACCATTTAAAATGCCATAGAAATTATACCCTTCATTATATAAATTTTGGGGAATGACTTTAGTTTTTTTTCACTAAGCAAAAATAATCCTCTGAAGAGTCAATCAAGATAATATGTCCAACAAGAGAACTTTTCTTCTTTATTTTAAATGAGGAATACTACATGATGTATATGTACCATGGTTAGTTTAACCATTCATTTGCTGAACAGATACCAGTGTTGTGTGCAGTTTTTGACTTATACATGTAAAGCAGCTAAGAATCCATTCACAGGATTTTGTGTAAACATAAGTATTAATTATTCTGGAAAAATGCGCAAGAGTTCCTGGGTCATATGGTAATTATAACTTTGGTTTTAGAAGAGATGTCTCAACTACTAATAAAAATGTCTAAAAAATATAGTGAAGAAATGACAAGGACATATTGGTAAAATGAAAAATATCTAACACAAAATAAGTCAGTAACATAGAAAATGGAGAACTAAAAAAGAATGACAAATTGCAGAAGTTCCTACTTACAAGTAATATATTACATGAGAATGAATTAAATTCTCCGATTAAAAGTTAGAGTTTGGAAGAACTGTTGAAACGGAAAGCAAGAACATTATAAGCTATTTATGAAGACTTTGAAAGTTACAAATAGGTTGAAAGAAAAAGGATGAAAAAAAAGATAAATCACAACAACCAAAACAGAACTGAGTGTTTATAGTAATACCACATAGAGAAGACTTTAAGAGAAAATATTGTTAATAGAGATTTTACAATGATCAGTAAGATATAGCAATTATGCACCTAACTTTAGGTGCAAAATAGTCTTTTTTCTTTTTTTCAGAAATGGAAAATTAGATCCTAAAATATATGTGAAGAAAAATGAAAATGCCCTTGAAAAAGAAGAATAAAATTAGAGTATTTACAATTCTAGCTCTCACCATAAATTTATCATAAGACAGAGTGGTACTGGCATAAGCACATGCACAATGGAATGGAATTGTGAATCCAGGAACAAACTCATTTATCTATGGTCGATATATTTTCAACAAGGGTGCCAAGACCATTCAATGGGGTAAAGTCTTTTCAACAAATAGCGTAGGACAAATGAATGTCTATATGTAAATAAAGAATCTGTATTGTTACCATATGTGACATATAAAAATTAACTGGCTTAAAGACACCTATGAGAACTAAAACTAATACTTTTAGAAGACAAAATGGATGCAAATCTTCATGCTTTCTGAATAGGCAACGGGTTTTTAGGCTATGAAAAGCACAAGCAGCTTAAGAACAGATAAATTGGTCTACATCTGAATGAAAAAAACTTTTATTTTCAAAGGATATTACTGACAAACCAAAGGTTCTTCTGGGCAAAGAATGAGCCTACTTGTGGTGATATTTGTTACTAGGTTGGGGTCAGAAACACTAGATTTGGTCATCCTTTTCTGGCAAATGTAGTCAGAAGACTGCTTATTTCTATGCCATTCCTTCAGTTCTTGGGTCCTCAACCATGTCTTCCTCTTTCCTCCTTTCAGAGTTCTTTTGTTGCCTCTTGCATTGATTCCAGAGACTGTAGTTTTACTTGGCTAAGCAGTAACAAATCTACTGCACTTGACTGAGGTGTCTAAAGGTCTGTTTTTAAGTTTGGTAAGGCAGGTCTAAATCACCTTTAGGAATAGTTTAGGAATCCTATTAATGTGTGTACTTTCTGAGCTTCTATTGTATGCTTCTGCTATTGTTTGAATCTTAAATGTTCCCCAAGTGTCCATGTATATTAAAGGTCCAGTCCCCAGCCTGTGGTGCTAATGGGAGACAGTTGGAAATTTTAAGGGGTACCTGGACCTGATAGAAGAAAGTTAGGTTACTGAGGGTATGCCCTTAAAGGGGATATTGGAGCCCCTAACCCCTTCATGTCTCTTTCTTTCCTTCCCAACCACTGAGGTAAATAATGTTTTTTCTCCACATGTTCCCAACTCTATTATGTACTGCACTGCTACAGGCCCATAGCAACTGGACCAAGTGACCATGGACAGAAATCTCTGAAACTATGGGCGCAAATAAATCTTTCTTCTTTATAAGTTGTTTATCTCAGGTATTTTTTCACAGCAGTGGAAAGCTAACACAGTTCCTCTCACATAGGCAAATCACTTGTATTAACTATTATTAACTTTTTAAATGAAAAACTTTAAGATCATGGTAAAATACATAATGTAAAATTAACATGTATCCATTTAGATGTGCACTTCCTTAGTGTTAAGCATACTCTCGTTGTGTACAGATCTCTGTAACTTTTTGTCTTATAAAACTGAAACTCTTTACCTATCAAACAACTCCCCACCTCCCCTACCAATCCCCTAGCAGTGACCATTCCATGTCCTATTTCTTTGAGTTTGATTATTTTGGTTACTTCATTATAAGTGGAATTGTAAAGTATTTGTGTTCTTGAGACTGGTTAATTTCGTGTTACATGACATCTTCAAGTATCATTCATATTGTAGCACATAAAAGATATTCTTCTTTTTGAAAACTGAGTATTATTTTATGGTCTGTATATTCTGTTTATCCATTCATTCATCATTAGACATTTAAGTTGTTTCCATATCTTGACTATTATGAATAATAATACAATGAACATGGGTATCTGTCTTCAAATTCCTGCTGGCAATTCTTTCAGATATATATCCTCTAGTGAGTTCACTGTCTCATATGGTAATTGCATGATTACTTTTTTGGGGACTCTCCATAATGTTTTCCTTGGCTGCTGTATCATTTTACATTGCCACCAACAGTGGCGATAAGGGTTCCCATTTATCAACATCCTTGACAACACTTGCTTTTTGATACTAGTCATCACGTTAGGTATGAGGTAATATCTCAGTATGGTTTTGATTTGTGTTTACCTAATGATTAGTAATGTTGAATACCAGCTGTTTACCTGTTGGCTATTTGTATGTCTTCTCTTAAGAAATGTCTTCGAGTCTTTTGCCCAATTTTTGTTCAGGTTGTTTGCTATTGAATGGTAAGAGTTCTTTACATTTGTGTAAATTAACCCCTTATCAGGTATATAGTTTACAAGTATTTTCCTCTACTTTTCACTTTATTGTTTCATTTGCTATGCAGCACCCTTTTAGTTTGGTAGTCACATCCTTATAATTTTTGCATTTGTTACCTGTGCTTTTGATGGCATTTCCATTAAATCATTGCCAAGATCAGTGTCATGAAACCTTCCTTCTGAAAACTTCCTTCTTAGTTTCCTTCTAGGGATTTTACTATTTTAGATTTTATGTTTGTATTTTTACTCCATTTGAGTCGATTTTTGTGTATGGTGTAAGATAGAGATCCACCTTTATTCTTTTACATGTGAATATACAGTTTTCTTAATTTAACACCATTTGTTTGAAGTTCTAACCTTTCCCCATTATACACTTAAGTATTAATTTTTCTTGGAAAAAATGTCCCAGAGTGCAATTTCTGGGTTCACATGATAATTATAAGTTTAGTTTTATAAGAAACCACTTGTCTACAAAGAATAAAAATATATGTATATATGAAGTAACAGAAATGACATAGAGAGGCCAGCACCAGTCAGAGTGGCACCTGGAAGGTAGTGATGGCACCTTCTGTAGTCTGCATGCTCTGCGTGAGCAGCTGCAGGCATGGGCATTCATCGTGGACTGAGCTATTTATTGTGTTGGGCTCCAAGGTGAGAGGCCTGCTGTACGGTAGCCGAACATGCGCCAAAGAGCTCTTCCTGGATAGGACTGAAAAGGTCTTTATTGGCAACGGAGAACTATAAAGCATATTTACTATCTTTGCAAAGATTGAGGTTGTTGACTCTGACAACTTGGTAAAAGAAAAAAATAACAGCATTCATAGTCGAACGGGACTTTGGAGGAGTTACTTCATGGAAACCTGAAGATACATTGAGCATTCAACACTTGGGAATTCCATTTTGAAAATGTTAGAGTACCCATCCCAAATGTCCTTGGAATAGTTGGAGTCAAGTTCAAGGACATTCAGCTCTTCTTCCTTCTTCAAACAAAGGTGGTACAACATGATGTGTGATGGGGTTGGGGAATTGGAACTTTTTTCCTGGATAGCTGTCAAACCTGCAGTAGGACACATCTGTACATCCTGTAGCGGATCTTCAAGGAAATGATGGAATAGAAGGAGTGAGTTCCAAAGACTCTTCCCATGGGATCAAACCTCTCTTTCTTCCATTCTTTTCTTCTGGGAAATAAAAACCTAAAGTTTAAATAAATAATAACAAACAATAAAGTCAGAGAAATTTGAAAAAAAATGACATAGAGAAATGGAAAATATCTAACATGTCAGATCTTCAACGGTGTTCCAAAGGTCTTGATTGCAATCTTCATTCTTTCCTTTTTTCAAAAACATTATTGTCTCAATGTGATATTTCAAAAAACTGTTCTTTAAGCTCCAACATTCTTTCTTCTGAGCTCTTCATGTCCAAGATTTCTGATTGGTTCTTTTTCAAAATCTCTACCTCTTTGCTGAATTTCTCATTCCTATCCTGTGTTGTCTTCCTAATTTCATTTAGCCATTTATCTGTATTCTCTTGGATCTCACTGAGCTTTTAAAACAGTCTTTTGAAATTTTTATCAGGTTTTTCATTCACTTTGCTCTCTTTGGAATCTATTACTAGAGTCAATTCTTAGCAAGTGTCTGATTACCTTGTATTTTGATATTTCTCGTGTCCCTATGTTGGGATTTATGAATCTGGTGGAATGGGTATCACTACCATTTTTAATTATCTTTTAAAAACTATAATTATTAATGCATACAGTTGTACAAAATAATGAGATTTAGTGTGACAATTTTATACATGTGTATAACATACTTCAATCATATTTCCCCCTTCCTCTTTCCCTCTTTCCTCCCTCTCCTTTCCTTGGTCTCTTTCATTTCTCCTTCCCTAATAGTTCCCCTTCTACTGTCATATTGTCTTTTTTCTATATTCCATGTATGAGAGAAAACATATAGCACTTGTCTTTTGCAGTCTGGTTTATTTCACTTAACATGATAGTCTCCATTTCCATCAATTTTCCTGCAAATGACATGATTTCATTCTTTATGGCTGAATAGTGCTCAATTATGTATATATACCACATTTTCTTCACCCATTCATTCATTGATGGACATCTAGGGTGATTTCATAACTTGGTTATTGTGAATAGTGCTGCAATAAACATGAAAATACAGAATCTCTGTAGTATGCTGACTTCAATTCTTTCAAATATATACCCAGGAGTGATATAGCTGAATCATATGGTAGTTCTATTTTTAGTTTTTAAAGGAATGTCAATACTGTTTCCCATAGTAGCTGTATTAATTTACATTCCCACCAACAGCAAATATGAGTCTCTATCACATTTATAGGCTGGCCTTCTCCTTAAGTTGTGTTTTAGGGTATTTTGTTATGAATGTTGAGTTTCTTTCCATCTGGGCACTGTAGTGAAATCTCCCTGTAACTTTTTGCCTATGATTATTGAGTTTGGGCATGTGCATACTACATTAGAGAAACTCACTGTCTCTGTGGATCATGCAAATGTAGGCACACCCTAGTAGCTTAGGTGAGGAATAGACAGCAGAGTGGGTGAGGTGCATCTTGTGCAGTTCCTCTTACCATGCAGGTTTCCTGAGGTACTGTTGAAATTGGTTCTGTTACTTGAAAGGGTCTCTGGTATTGGCTGCTACAGTAGTGATAAGGAGCCTGAAACATTTATCCTCTGATTAAATAGGGTGTAAGTCCAGGTTCTTGACAGGGAGGGCAGCGAGCAGGAATCACAGTAAGCCCTCTGTGACACTCATACCCAGTCTTGTGAGCAGTGCATGATCAGACAACATGTGTGGGCAACAAATTCAGGCTACATGCATGGATATAATGGCAGTAAAATTGTCATTCCTCTCTGTTGCTACTGTGGCATGCCCATCCAGGACCAGGATCACAAGCTCTCCTAGCTGTGCCTACATGGGGATGGGACAACTGCTGGTATCTACCCATTCACCCAACTCAGTTGTGGAGCCTACAGGGACAAAGTGAGAGTGGGTTGCAGCTGGAACCAGGAAAAGTTCCTTTCAGCTGAGGCTTGCAGGAGCAAGCAAGAGCAGAACATGATCAATGCCAAGCAAATTTTCTTTCTAGACCTTCTTAGGCTGTGTGCCCCAGGAGCAGAGTGACAGTCAGAACCATGGTGACATTGCTCGAGACCTCCCCAGTATGATTCTGTGGGCAGGGGAGCAGTGATATTACAGACTTCTTTTGCCACATTGTCAGTGACAGGCACCTATGCACAACACTGAGGAAGGGGTGGTGGGAACTGTGTGGGCGATTGCAAAGAATCAATCATCACACAGAAAGATGATTAACAGCAATGGTCATTAAAGAAATGAAAATCAAAACCAAAATATGATACCACTTATAAACTTCTAGGATAGCGCTAAGGAACAAAAAAGGAGAAAAATAAAAAGTTTTGTTGAGAGTGTGGAGAAATGGAAATCATTGTACATTTGCTAGTGGGGTTGAAAAAAGTACAGCCACTGTGCAAAAACACTTTGCCAGATCCTCAAAGAGTTAAATATATCACCAAAGTTCCACTCCTAGGCACATACCTTTGAAAATTGAAAACATATGCTCAGACAAAATTTTGTTATTAAATGTTCACAACAGAATTATTATGCAAGTCAAGAAATAGAAATGATCTATATGTTCATCAGTTGACAAATGGATAAGCAAAATGTGATATATCTATACAATGGAATATTATTAAACCACAGAATATATGAAGTATTGATTTGTAATTCAATATGAATGAATTTTGAAGGCATAGGTAATTGAAAAAATATACACAAAAGCCACATACTGTGTGATTCCATCTTTTAAAATGTTTGGAATAGGCAATTTCATAAAACAAAGTATATTAATGCTTCCCAGGGTACCACAAAGTGGGAAATTGGGATGAACATGAATAGGTCATTGCTTCTTTTTGAGGATAATGGAAATGGAAATGTTCCACAATTAGACGTCAATAATGGTTACACAGCATAATGAATACACTAAAAATGAATTGTACACCTAAAATGATTAATTTTTATGTTATGTGACTTATAATTTAAAAATCTAACAAAATAAATTATTGATACATGCTACATTATGGATGAACCTTGAAAATATCATACTAAGTTTGAGAGGCCAGGCACATAAAACCACATATTTTATTATTTTATTTATGCAAAATGTCCAGAATAGGAAATCTATAGACAAAGAAGGTAGATTGATAAAAGTTGGAGGTGGGTCTGGTGGGAATAGGGAGTGATTGTAAATGATTGTGGGTTTTATTTTTGTAATAATGAAAAATTTTAAATGTTGATTGTGGTAATTGTTGGTACAACTCTGAGTACATTAGAAACCACAAAATTATACATTTTATGTAGTTAAATTTTATGGTATGCATATTGTACTGATTAAAGTGTAATGAGGTAAGGCAATGGCAGATTGGGTTGAACCTTGTGGACTTTACTAAAATGGTTTTGGGAAAGTTGTTAGAGATTTTTACAAAGAACAATGATATTATCGGAATTTATATTTTTAAAAGACTACTTTTATCACCATGACTTCTGTATTTAGAAAAGTTTGTTGAGGAGCCAGGGCAGATGTAGGGAGTGAGAAATTATTAAAATAACCTAGATGAGAGATGATTCTGACCAGGGTGCTAAAAATGGGGATGTAAGAAGGAGTTTGGTTCTTGAAATATTTTTAAAGATATATTTTTTTGAAGACAGAATAGACTGGCAATTATATGTGGGATGTGCATAAAAGAGTTTTGATCCAGATAATTGGAGGAATAGTATTACCATTAACTGGAATGCAGAAGACTAAGAATGGAGCAGGTGTGAACAGAGAAATTAGGGAGCAGTTTTTAAACATGTTAAATTTGAGATGCCTATTGCACATCTAAGTAGAGTGTAGACATACACAAGAATATTAAGTTTAGAAGAAAGGTCTCATTGGGATGTATGAATTTAGAAGTCACCAGTATATATGTATGTACAGATGGCTCCTGATTTATGATGGTTTGATTTGAATTTTTAAACTTCACAGTGGTGTGAAAACATACTTATACAACCATTTTGTTTTTCACTTTCAGTATTCAATGAATTATACAAGATATTCAATAATTTATTATAATTAGGCTTTATATGAGATAATTTTGCCTAATCATAGGCCAATGTATGTGTTCTCAGCATGTTTATGGTAGGCTAGGCTAAACTACGATGTTTAGCAGGTTGTGTGTATTGAATTCATTTTTCACTTACGGTATTTCAGTTTATGATAGTTTTATCAGAATTTAACCCCATCATGAGTCTTTGAACTCACAGGTTAAGTAAGATTAGAAGGGAAAATTGACCACTGGATTTAGCATTAAAGGCCTTAAGAATGGCAATGATCCAAAGTAGAAATTAGTTGGGCAAAGATATTATGAATGAAAAAAGTATTTTAAGCATAAAATGTTGTGCTTTGTGAATAATGTTAGTACAAAGATTTCTTTTATCCCATATATCCACTTCCCTTAAAAGAAACCATAGTTTAAAACTGGTAGATTTGTCTGTATATAAATATATATAAAAGAGCAAATACATATGTTTAAAATAATCACCTAAATCTGCTTTATAAGATGATAGTTTACTTATTGAATAGAAACTGGACTTGGCTTTATATTCTTTTTTTAGTTTTAGTTAGTTATACATAAGAGCAGAATGCATTTTGATTCATTGTACACAAATGGAGTACAACTTTTCATTTCTCTGGTAGTACATAATGTAGAGTCACATCATTCATGCAATCATACATGTACATAGGGAATGATATCCATTTTATTCCACCATCTTTCCCACCCCCTGACCCCTCCCCTCCCCTCATTCCTCTCTGCACAATCCAAAGTTTCTCCACCCCTCTTAAGTATCAGCATACATTTATCACAGAAAATATTTGGCCTTTGTTTTTTGGGGATTGACTTATCTTGCTTAGCATGATATTCTCTGACTCCATCCATTTACCTGCAAATGCCATAATTTTATTCTTCTTTAAGGCTGAGTAATATTCCATTTTGCATATATACCACATTTTCTTTAGCCATTTATCTATTAAAGGGCATCTAGGTTGGTTCCACAATTTAGCTCTTGTGAATTGAGCTGCTAATAAACATTGATATGGCTGCATCACTGTAGTATGCTGATTTTAAGTCCTTTGGATATAAACTGAGGAGTGGGAGAGTTGGGCTAAATGGTGATTCCATTCCAAGTTTTCTAAGGAATCTCCATAATACTTTCCAGAGTGGCTGCGCCAATTTCCATTCCCACCAGCAATGGATGAGTGTACCTTTTTCTCCACATCCTCAGCAACGTTTATTGTTGCTTGTATTCTTGATAATTGCCATTTTAATTGGAGTGAGATGAAATCTTAGGGTAGTTTTGATTTGCATTTCTCTAATTACTAGAGATGTTGAACATTTTTTCATATATTTGTTGATTCATATTGTATCTTCTTCTGTGAAGTGTCTGCTTAGTTCCTTAGCCCATTTATTGATTGGGCTATTTGTATTTTTGTTGTTAAGTTTTTTGAGTTCTTTATAGATTCTGGAGATTAGTGCTCTATCTGAACTGTGTGTAGTAAAAAATTTTTTCCACTCTGTAGGCTCTCTCACACGTTATTGTTTCCTTTGTTGAGAAAAAGCTTTTTAGTTTAAACTATCCCATTTATTGATTGTTGATTTTATTTCCTGTCCTTCAGGAATCCTGTTAAGGAAATCTGGTAGTAAACTGACATGATGAAGATTTAGGCCCACCTTTTCTTCTATTCGGTGCAGAGTTTCTGGTCTAATTCCTAGGTCCTTGATCCATTTTGAGTTGTTCTGTGCAGGGTGAGAAATAGGGGATTAATTTCATTTTGCTGCATATGGATTTCCATTTTTTCCCAGCACCACTTGTTCAAGAGGCTGTCTTTTCTCCAGTGTATGTTTTTGGTACCTTTGTCTAGTATGAGAAAACTGTATTTATGTGGGTTTTTCTGTGTCTTCTATTCTATACCATTGGTCTATCTGTCTATTTTGGTGTCGTTTTGTTACTATTGCTTTGTAATGTAGTTCAGGTTCTGATACTGTGATGCCTCCTGCTTCACTCTTCCTGATAAGGATTGCTTTGGCTATTCTGGGTCTCTTATTTTTCAAAATGAATTTCATGATTGCTTTCTCTATTTCTATTAGGAAAGATATTGAGATTTTAATTGGAATTGCATTAAATCTGTATAATGTTTTTGGTACCATGGCAATTTTGACAATATAATTCTGCCTATCCAAGAACATGGGAGATTGTTTCATCTTCTGATATTTTCTTTAATTTCTTTCTTTAGTGTTTTTGTAGTTTTCATTGTAGAGTATATCACCTCTTTTGTTAGATTGATTCCCAACTATTTTTTTTGAGTCTATTGTGAATGGGGTAGTTTTTCTAATTTCTCTTTCAGAGGATTCATCACTTATGAATAGAAATGCATTTGATTTATCAGTGTTGATTTTATATCCTGCTACTTGATTGAATTCATTTTTTAGTTCTAGGACGTTTTCTGGATCCTCTAAATATAGAAAAAAGTCATCAGCAAATAGTGATAGTTTGAGTTCTTCTTTTCCTATTCTTATCCCTTTAGTATCTTTGGTCTGTTTAATTGCTCTGGGTAGTTTCAAGGATGATGTTGAATAGAAGTGGTGAAAGAGGGCATCTCTGTCTTGTTCCAGTTTTTAGAAGGAATGCTTTCAATTTTTCTCCATTTAGAATGATGTTGGCTGTGGACTTAGCAGAGATAGAATTTACAATATTGAGGTATGTTCCTACCCTGTTTTTTCTAGTGTTTTGAGCATGAAGAGGGTGCTGTATTTTATCAAATGCTTTTCTGCCTCTATTGAATGATCATATGATTCTTAACTTTAAGTCTGTTGATGTGGTGAATTACATTTATTGATTTCTGTTTGTTGACTCAACCTTGTATTCCTGGGATGAATCCACTTGATCATGGTGCATTATCTTTTTAATACGATTTGTATGCAATTTGCCAGAATTTTCTTAAGAATTTTTGCATCAATGTTCATCAGGGATATTGGTCTGAAGTTTCTTTCCTTGATGTGCCTTTGTATGGTTTGGTGTCAGGGTGATACTAACTTCATAGAATGAGTTTGGAAGGGTTCCCCTCCTTTTCTGTTTCATGGAATACTTTGAGGAGTATTGGTATTAGTTCTTCCTTGAAGGTCTTGTAGAACTTGGTGAGAATCTGTCTGGTTCTGGGCTTTTCTTGGTTGGTAGGTTTTTGATGGTATCTTCTATTACATTCCTTGAAATTGATCTGTTGAAATTGTGTATGTTCTCCTGATTCAGTTTGTTTACATCATATGTCTCTAGAAATTTGTCAATGCCTTCAAGATCATATACTTTGTTGGAATATAGATTTTTAAAATAGTTTCTAATTACCCTTTTTTACTTCAATAGTGTCCATTGTGATATTTCCTTTTTTCATCATGAATTTTAGTAATCTCTCCTTCTCCTCATAAGTGTGTCTAAGAGTTTATCAATTTTGTTTATTTTTTTCAAAGAACCAACTTTTTGGTTTGTCAAGTTTTTAAATTGTTTTCTTTTGTTTTAATTTCATCAATTTCAGCTCTGATTTTAATTATTTCCCATCTCCTACTACTTTTGGTATTGATCTGTTCCTCTTTTTCTAGGACTTTGAGATGTAATGTTAGGTCATTTATTTGTTGACTTTTTATTCTTTTAGTGAATGAGTTCAATATAATTAGTTTTCTTCTTAGTACTGCTTTCATAGTGTCCCAGGTAGTTTGATATGTTGTATTGGTGTTCTCATTTACCTCTAAGAATTTTCTGATCTCTTCCTGATGACTTCTGCTATCCATGCATCATTCAATAGCATACTATTTAGTCTCCAGGTATTGGAGTAGCTTCTATTTTTTATTTTATCATTGATTTCTAATTTTATTCCATTAAGATCTGATATGATGCATGGTAGTATCTATTTTTTTGTATTTGTTAAGAGTTGCTTTGTGGTATAACATATTGTCTATTTTAGAGAAGGATCCATGTGCTGCTCATTGATAATGGAATATTCTATATATGTGTGTTAAGGTCTAAATTATTGATTATATTATTGAGTTCTATGGTCTTTGTTCAGTTTTGTTTGGAAGATCTATCCAGTGGTATTACTGTGTTTTGGTCTATTCGTTTCCTGAAATTGAAAAAGGGTTTGTTTGACTTACATAGATGCCACATTGTTTGAGGCATATATTTACAATTGTTATGTCTTGTTGATGCATGATTCCCTTAAGCAGTATGAAATGTCCTTGTTTATCCCTTCTAACTTTGGTTTGAAGTGCACTTTATCTGATATGAGGATCAAAACCCTGCTTTTTTATGGAGTTCATGTGTGTGATATGTTTTTTCCCATCCTTTCACCTTCAGTCTGTGGATGTCTTTTCCTATGAGATGAGTCCTCTTGAAGGCAACATTTTGTTGGGTATTTTTTCATCCAATCTGCCAATCTGTGTCTTTGATTAATGAGTTTAGGCCATTAAACATTTACGGTTATTATTGAGATATGATTTGTATTCCTGGTCATTTTGTCTCATTTTTGTTTTTTACTTGACTTGGTTTCTCCTTTGATTAGCTTTTCCTTTAGTGTGGTTCCTCTCTTTGCTGACTTTCATTGTTTTTTTTAATTTCCTCCTTACGGAATATTTTGTAAGAATATTCTTGTAGTGTAGGCTTTGTCTTTGTACATTCTTTTAACTTTTGTTTGTCATGGAATGTTTTTATTTCATCAAATCTGATGGTTAGTTTTGCTGGGTGTAAATTCTTGATTGGCATCCATTTCTTTCACAGTTTGGTACATGCTGTTGCAGGACCTTCTAGCTTTTAGGATCTTGGTTGAGAAATCGGCTGATATCTGAATTGGTTTCTCTCTATATGTAATCTGATACTTCTCTCTTGTGAACTTTAAAATTCTATTCTTATTTGGTATGTTCACCATTTTCATTATAATGTGCCTTAGTGTGGATCTGTTGTAATATTGTACAACTGGTGTCCTATAAGCCTCTTTATTTGATTTTCCATTTCATTCTTCACATTTGGGAAATTTTCTGACATTATTCATGAATAATTGTTCATCCTTTGGTTTATATCTCTGTGGCTTCCTCTATCCTGATAATTCTTAAATTTGGTTGTTTCAGTTTATCCCATAACTCCTGGAAATTCTGTTCATGATTTCTTACCATCTTCTCTGTGTGGTCAACTTTATTTTCAAGATTAAATATTTTGTCTTCATTGTCTGAGGTTCTGTCTTCCAATGATCTAGTCTGTTGGTGGTGGTTTCTATTGAGTTTTTCATTTGGTTTATTATTTCCTTCATTTTAATGATTTATTTGTTTATTTTTTTTAGTATCTCTTTGTTGAAGCAATCTTTTGCTTTCTGCATTTGCTCTTTTAACTGTTTATTGAAATAATCTTTTGTTGCCTGCATTTGGTCTCTTATGTCATCCTTTATTTCACATATCTTTTTAATTATATACATTCTGACTTCCTTCTCTGACATGTTCTTGTACTGTGCTGTCAATGGATTCTACTAATATAGCATCTTGGTTTGTTTGGGCTGCTTTACTCCCTTGTATTTTCATGTTGCTCATGTGTCCTCCCCTCTGGCATGTGGATCTGAGGTATTACAGTTTCCACCCTATAGATTATCATGTCCCTGAAAGTTTCCAATACTTTGCCTTTAAGGGGGGAGATCAATATTAACAGCACCCAATGCAAATAATATGCAGTCTTAAACCATGCAGCCCCTATGAAGACATTAACAGTTTTGTTGCAATAACAGAGATGATTTGTTCAATTATTATTTATTGACATAAACAATAGGTTTGCAATAAGGTCTACAATCTCTAATGGTGTACATAGATGGGGGAGGGGTATAGGATGTGATGTTAATGAGGTAGGAGGTGACAATATAGAGGAGTTAGATTATAGGAAATGTGAAAGAGGAAATCAAAAAATGTTGGTTTTTAGTAGGAGAAAGGAAAGAAAGAGACTCCAAAGAAACAGATAAATAAGAGGAAAACAGAGAAAGCAAGTAAAATAAAAAGTGAAGAAAAGAAAAAAAATGTAAAAATATTAAAAAAATCTGCAACCAAACTGTAACATCATATTCAAACCTCCTAGCCCTCTGTATGTATGGCAAGTACTTGATTTCAAAAATGTTGGGGATGTGAGAGTGGCCAAGAAAAAAAGAAAAAAATAAGGGGAAAAGAGTCTTGAAGGAAAATTGAACAATTGTTTCTGTTGGAGACTAATATCTTCTCTGTCTCCTTTCTCTTCTGATATATGGGGGTTGTACTGGAGGTTTGCTAGTAACTCCCACCCTCAGGATGATGAAAGTTACTAAGGTGACAGGATTAGACTTGGTGGTGGGGATTCCATGAAGTGGGCATAGCAATTGCCAGTCCCACCAGAAAATTGCACCCCAGGACTCTCCTTTTGGGTTCCACTCATGTGACATAGGAGCCTGAGCTTACCCCTTTACATCACTTTGTGGATCCACATTTCCTGGTCTCTAATTAGTATCTAAATTGTATCTCTCCTGGTCTGCCCTTTTGACTTCCCAATCAGCAACCTCTGTCCCCGAGGTCCTGGGGCTGAGCACTGGGACCTTGTCCTGTCACAGAAAAATTGTTCTATATTGGGCAGATTTGGACCAGGCATGAGAGGTATGGTTCACCACAATAGCTGCAAGTGCTGGGCTGTGTGTTCGTGGCTAGGGGGTGTTTGGAAGACTGGGGATTGAGCAGCTGCGGGGTCCCGTTGATTGCTAAAACCGTGGGACCAGGAATTGGTGAATGTATTTTGGGGAGGAAGTTTGTTGGCCAGGCTAATGTCAGGTTTCCTGCAAGTGCTGCCCAGCTGTCTCTGGGGTTCTGGTGGGTGCCAGACTGGTGACTGGGTAAGCTGTGATCAAGATGCCCTCATATCCTCTTTCTAACCTACTTACCCCTCACAAGGCTCTCTCCTCTGCAGTAGGATAGTGATTACTAGCACACCTAGCAGGGATACCTCAGATGTAACCAAGTCTGCAGGGCCCTTGATGATGTTCTTTCAGGCACTGCCTGTTATCCATAAATGGAAGCAGCCACATCCTTAGTTGGTGGCGGTGGTGGTGGCTAACTCGTAGGTACCTTGATATTGACTTCTAGTCTCCAGCTGGTGTCCCAAGATGGAAGCTGCCCCAACTAAAAGATGGCAGTGGTGGTAGTGGAGGTAACCCAGTATGGTGGCAGAGGGTGTCCAAAGATGGAGGTGACCACTTTCAGAGATGGGACTGTAAGGGCGGGCTGTGCAGTGGTGAGGGTAGACTGTTTGGAGAAGCAGTGCTATGGGTGGGGTGGTGCTGTGGCAGGTGGCTGTCTTAGGCCTGTCCATTGTCCCAAGATGCAGGCTGCCACACTTTGAGAGATGGGAAACCACAGCATCGTGGTAACGCATCTGAATCCAGTGGGTGGGCCCAGGTGACTGAATCCCCTGGCTTTACATTCTTAGTGTACTTTACTTTTCCTCAAGATATGCATTTATTCTCTTGAAATTGAACTTACTTTTATTAGTTAAATCATTTCTTCATATATTGTAATTATGGCCAATATTTATTATATTACATACAGTAAATTGAAATACACATTCCCACATTAAAAAATAAAAAGATTCATTTATGTTGTTTTATATAAATGTCATGATTTATTTATCCATTCTCTAATTGATGTTCATTTGAGTAGCTTCAGCTTTTAAATGTATCAATAAAGATGCCAGTATAATCAAGTGAGAATGGGGTGAATATACTCTTCCATAAAATTGTCAAAATACTTTCAAAATAATAAAAAGGCAAGCATTTAAGAAATATGAAACTAACCAAAGGCACAGAAGGAAGTAACCTTGTCTATCCAGAAAAATTAGTGAACTCTGAGAAGAAAGTAGGGTTTTGACATTTTAAGTTGGAACTGTTCTCACCCATCCCCATTTCTAGCTCAATGACAAGGTAGCAATGAAAAATGAACATGTTTTCAGACAACGGAGGAGACTAATCTTTCAAGTTCCATTAAAAACCCAATACCTACAGTAAAGTCAATATTATGTCTAAAAGAGCAACTCTCTGGAAAATCTCCTTTCCCAGGCACTGTTGCAATTTGATCTGACTCAGAGCTCAATCCTATGAAAAAAGAGACTTCTACACAAAGTATTACCAAGAGCAGTAGAAATCTGGTGGTAAAATCATTGATACCTAAGATAATAATTTCAGCTGAGGTAAACAATGACCTGGACAAAATTTTTAATTATCTAGAAAGGTAGACAACCACCAAGAACAATGAAAAGCTCTGACATAAACCTGAGGGATTCAGAAACCCACACACATGCAAAGGTCTGAGTATATGCCCAGGAAGACCTGGGAAAGGAGAAGGTTTTTGTAATCCACCTTGATTGAACTTGAGGCCACATAAATAGGAAGTGACAATTGAGGCTCACATGTATACCACCTGAAATCTGAAGGCAAGCATTTGCATGCAGATCCCTTTGGTAAAGGATGGAAGACACATCTCAAGGAATTTATGTTGACCATTATTGGGTTGACCAGTAAACTGTACTGATGTAGAAGTGAACCCTAGGAAACCAGGCTTATAAGTGAATCAGTGACTTAACCACCTAACAGAGAACTCTGGCTGTATACTCCATAGAATCTATAAGCTACAGAATTAGTTCAGGAAAAGTTACTAAATAAATAAGTATATCAGTAAGGGCTGGGGGATGGCTCTGTGGTAGAGTGCTTGCCTGACCTATGTGAGATCATTGGTACAATCCCCACTACCACAAAAAATAAAAAAGAAAAGAAAAAATAACAAGAATAAAATAAAACAGTGACAAAAAGTCTTATGTTAGATTAATATCGGATCCATTTTAGCATGTCCAGCTTTTAACAAAAATTGAGAAACATGCAAAGAAATATGAAGTATGCCACATATACAGAAAAATATTCAGACAAGAGAAAATGTCCCTGAGGGAATGTAGATGTTGGATATAGTAACAAATACTTCAGATCTGCTATATAAATATGCTCAAAGTACTAAAACAGACTATGTTTAAATAATTAAAGGAAAACAAAGATCACTAATTGTAACATACCAATAAATGTCCTGATATCAATTTAGAAGAACAAAAAAGAAATTCTGGAGTTGGAAATTCAACAAGCAAGCAAAATTAATGATTTACTATGGGAGCTTAACAGATTTGAGCTGGCAGAAGAAAAAATCATCAGTGAATTTGAGAATAGATCAATTGAAGTTATCTACCTGAGGAACAGAAAAAAGACATAAAGATAAATGAACAAAGCTTCAGAGCTCAATGGCATAATCATAAATGTTCCAAAATTTCCATAAAAACTGGAGAAAGAAAGAGACACAGGAAAGTATTTGAAGAAATAATGGTTGAAAAGTTATTCAATTTAGTGAGAAACATTAATCCACAAATTCATGCAGTTCAACAAATTTGTACTTGAACAGTCTCAAAAGGATCCAAATGATCCATACCTTTATCAGAGTCAAACTACAAAACCAGTGACAGAGGAGAATCTTAAGGGCAGCAAGTGAAAAAGGACTCATTGGAGGCTAGAGAAGAAAAAGGAAAAGAAAGCAGCGGGGGGTATGTCTCATGAAAATCAAGGGAGATTATAGAGGAAAGGGACCAGGTGGAGGGAGAAGAGGAGGAAAAAGGGAAAACCTGAGGAGGAATACTGGTCAAAATTATACTGTTATATTGTATGCATGTACATATACATAACAACAAATCCCACCATTATGCAACTATAATGCACCAATAAAAATATAGACAAAGAGAAAAGATTCATCATATAAAAGGGATTACCAACAGCCCTGACAACTTATTTCTCATGAGAATCCATGAGGACCCTAAGGCAATGAAATGATATTTAAGTACTAAAGAAAAAGACTATCCATGAAGAATTTTATGTTCAAAAACATTATTCTATAAAACCAAAGGAGAAATTAAGATATTCCTAGACAAACAAATACCAAGTGACTTCATTGCTAACAGATTTCCCCTAAAATAAACACTAAAAGGAAACATTCAACCTGAAAAGAAAAATCACTAAAGGCTAACTTGAATCTCAAGAACAAATAAAGATTATGAGGAAAAATAACTATATAGGTAAATAGAAAAGATAGTATGAATGTATTTTGTAATACTTTTCCTATCTGAAATAGAAAAAAGAATAATAAAGATTACATGAGACAAATAACCAGAGGGTAGAATAACAATAGAGAAAAAAATCAACGAAACCAAAATTTGGTTTTGAAGATCAACGAAATGGACAAAGCTTTAGATACATTGACTAATAAAAAGAGAAACCCTACTAAGATCACAAATGAAAGTGGTGATGTTGTTAACAATTTTACAGAATTAAAAAGGATATAGAGAATACTCTGAATATCTGCATGCTAACAAATTATATAATATGAATGAAATGGGAAAAGTCCTAGACATACAAAACTGAATCATGTAGAAATACAAAATATGAAGATGCATATAACTCAAAGGGAAAATGAATAAATAATAATAAACCTACCAGAACAGAAAATTCCAATTTTCAAATAACTTTACTGGTGAATTTTATAAAATATTGAAGAATTAACACCAATCCTGCAAAAAATTCTACCAAAACATAAAGAGTACTTCTTAACTCATTAGAGGAGTTCATAATTACCATTATACTAAAATTGGCAAAGAACAAAAAGCAAAGTTAAAGATCAGTGTTGCCTATGAATTTTGAGGCAAAAATCCTTTACCAAATTATGAGATGCTCTGAAAGCAGCAATGACAGAAAAATTTATCACTATAAAACATCACAAAAGATTTCAAATCATCAACCTAACTTTACAACCTAAGAAAGTAGAAAAAGAATAACTAAACTCAAAGCCACTAGATCAAATAACAAAGACTAAACCAGATATAATCAAAATAGATTTTAAAATAGAGAAAATTAACAAAACCAAAACTTAGTTCTTAGAAAAGATCAACAAAATTGTTAAGTCTTTATAACTATATTGACAAAGAAAAAAAGACTTATATTACTGAAATCATTTAAATGGAGACATTAATACCAATTCTGCAGAAATAAGCAAGATTATAAGAGTGCCTTGAACAAATGTATACCAACACATGATAACTTTGATGAAATGGGCTAATTACTAGGAACATAAAACATGCCAACACTGAAACATGAAGAAATAGATAATCTGAATAGGTCTACAGTTCATAATAAGATTGAATTGGTAATCAAAAATTTGTGATGGATAAAAAGCCTTGAAACTGATGGTTTCACTGGTGAATTCTATTAAACATTCATATTTTGTTTTGTTTGCAGTACTGGTGATCAAACTTAAGGCCTTGCACATGCTAAGCCACTGAGCCACATCCCCATCTCAGACTCTATCAAACATTCAAAAAAAGAATTAACAACAGCCCTTCTCAAATTCTGCTGAAACATGTAAGATGAGGGAACATTTCCTAACTAATTTTAGGAGGCCAGGATAGCCCTGATACCAAAGCCAGTAGAGAGTGAAAAAATAGAAAGGTACAGCCTAATATCCCTTATTAACATTGATATAAAAGACTCAGCAAAATATCAGCAAACGTAATTCTGCAACATATTAAAAGGTATAAAATTCATGACAAGGAAGATTATTCCGGAAATGAAAAGATGGTCAACATAAGAAAATAAATCAATGTAATATACCACATTAATAGAATGTAGAAAAATTTCCCACATGCTTATCTTAATTAATGCAGAAAAGATATTTGACAAAATTCAACATTTATTCATGATACAAAAAAAACACTCAACAAACTTAGAAGGAAATTACCTCAACATAATAAAAGCACAAACAGAAAATTCACAGTGAACACCATACCCCATGGTGAAATATTAAAAATTTTCCTCTAAGATCAGAATAAAGCAATGATACTCAGTTTCCACTTCAATTCAACATAGTACAGGAGTTCTAGCTAGAACATTTAAGCAAGAAACATGAATAAAAGTCATCCACAGGGTGGAAGGGAGGCAAGAATGGAGGAAGGATGGATTATATAGAGGAAAGGGTGGAAGGGGTGGGGGGAAGAAAAAATAACAGAATGAGACAAACATCATTGCCCTATGTACATGTATGATTACAGAAATCGTATGACTCTACTTCATGTGCAACCAGAGAAACAAGTTGTACCCCATTTGTTTACAATGAACAAAATAATAAATTATAAAAAGTCATCCACATAAAAGAAAAGTAAATTATCTCTATTTACAGATGATATGCTTTTAGATTTAGAAAAGAGTAAGATTTCATAAAAAAATCTGTTAGAACTAATAAATGAATTCAGTACAGTATGAGATAAAAATTAACAAACAAAAATCAGTTACATATCTATATACTAATAGTGGGCAATACTAAAAGGAAATTAAGAGAGCATTCTACTTATAATAGCATCAAATATAATAAAATTGGAGTTAATTTAACCAAGTTGAAAGAAATGTACAATGTAAACTTCAAAATACTTCTGAAGGAAATTTAAAAAGACAAACATCATGTCACAAATATTTGGATGGTAAGATTTAATATTGTTAAGATGTCAATACTAAAAGCAATCTACAGATTCAATGGAATCCTATTAAAATCACAATAATGTTTTTGTATAAGTAAAAAAATTCTAAAATTCATATGGAACTACAAAAGATCCCAAATAGCCAAAACAATCTTCAGCCTTCAGAACAAAACTGGAGGCATCACACACCATAATTTCAAAAATATGTTACAAAGATACAGTATTCAAAACACAATGGTAGCCATTGTAAAAAAAAAAAAGCAATACAATGGTAAGAAAAAATGCTATTATATTGACTAAAAAAAAAACACAATGGTACTGGAAAAAATAAATAATAAAATTAAAAAATAGAAAAAAAGAAAAGAAAAAGAATTCCAGAAATAAACCTTTGCACATACAGTCAACCATTCTCTGACAAGGAAACGAGAACACACAATGGAAAAAGATGGTCTTTTTAATAAATAATGTTGGGAAAACTGAATATCCACATGTAAAAGAATAAAATTGGACTATTATCTTACACCATAAAAAAAAGCTCAAAATGGATTAAAGGCTTAAAGAACTGAAAACTTAAAACTCCTAGGAAAAATATAGAGATAAAGCTTTTGGACATTGAACTTGGCAATGATTTCTTGGATATACATTGGAAGCACAGGAAACAAAACCAAAAATAGGTGAGTGGGATTATGTGAAACTAAAAAGGCTTTTGTAAAGTAAAACATCCAAGAAAATTAAAGGGCAACCAATAGAATTGGAGAAAATATTTACAAGCCATACATCCCATAAGGGTTAATATACACAATATATAAGGAACTCCTACAACTCAACCACACTATACACAAAAATATCATATTAAAAATGGGCAAAGGAAGTAAATAGACATACTCCACAGAATATATACAAATAAAATAGACGTGAAAAAGTGATCAATATCTATAATCATCAGGAAATGCAAATCAAAACCTCACAGCTGCTAAGATGATTTTTATTTTAAAAAGATAACAAATGTTGGCAAGGATAAGAAGGAACCCTGTATACTATTAGTGGGAATGTAAATTAGTGCAGGCATGGAAAATAGCATGGAGAGTCCACAAAACCCCCAAACCAGGACTGAGGCATAACTCAGAAGTAGAGTGCTTGCCTAGCTTGTGTTAGGCCTTGAGTTTTTTTTCATCAGCTTTTTTTTGCTGTTGTGACCAAAAGATCTGACAAGAACAATTTTAGAAAATGAAAAGTTTATTTGGTGCTTAGGGTTCAGAGGCCTCCATTCATAGATGGCCAACTCCAGGTCTGGGCCCAAAGTAAGGCCAGACATCATGGCAGAAAAGTAGAACGGATGAAAGCATCTCAGGACATACAATCAGGAAGTAGAGAGAGCACCCTTTCCACTCAGAAGGGATGGAATGTGTACTCCAAAGGCACTCCCCCAGTGACCCACTTCCTCCAGTCACCACTGGAGGAAGTCACCTACCTGCCTGCAGTCAGCACTCACTTAATTCTTATCGGGGATTAACACACCAATTGGGTTAAGGCTCTCATAATGCAATAATTTCACCTCTAAACCTTCTTGCATTGGCTCATACATGAGTTTTTGGGGGACACCTCATATCTCAACTCTAACAATTTTGATCCCCAGTACCACACACACACAAAAGGATAAAATCAGCAAACTACAGCTACCATATACTCCAACAATCTCACTTCTAGGTATACCTGTAAAGGCACTGTAAAGCAGATCTCCCTCCCATCTTTGATGCTCCTCTTTGCCTGCTCTACCTGCTCTTGCTGCTTCGGCTGCAGCTTCTCCCAGAAACTAGTTTCTCATTGTCTTACTTGTAGTGCCAAAGAGACACTGGCATGACTGACTGATTGACCTACTGTACTGGAGGAGCTGTGTCCAGACAAACCAGACAGGCCACGTACCTGAGACCAAGTCCCCTCTATGCTTCTTGTTTCCCTCCTTTCTTTCCCTGACTGCTGGTGAGCCTCACAGCATTTCCTTGGCTCCCCTGTATCCACAGCCCATTCCTATAGATAAGGTGAAAACAATGAAATCACTTTGAAGTTAAAGACTATTAAGAAAACATAATGGGAACTCCGGTCTGCAAGGAGTAGAACACCTGTGAAAAGTCAATTTTCTGTGGAAGATGAAGCTTTGAGAAATACTGCTAGAAAAGAAGGACTGGCAGTAAAACAGGCTGCCTGGGCAGAAACATGAGATATAGCATGAGAGGAATGGAACAAAAAAAAGAGCTGGATGAAAAATCTGACAAAAGTAGGCTGAAAATGATGCAGGCCTTCATGTTGAAATTCTGCTTTGGCAACAAATCTCTATGTGGAAACTCATCAGATGAGAAATGTGACACCAACAGCTTCATAGATCCAGACACCTCATTAACTGAATTATCATAGTCTTTGAAGCAGAGAAAAAATTAAAAAGTCATAGTTTCCAGTGCACAGTTAAATCGAGAACAATTTGACTTACCAGGTAGACAGCTTCAAGAATGTTATTGAAGAACAGAGGAACAGGTGGTAGAATTCTACTGAGGAAAATAAAGGAAAATCAAAGGAGTTAGAAGGCAGAAGAATGTCCAGCTTATTTCAACAGAAGAGGGATGAATGTAGCAAAGAGAGAGTTTATTGAGAAACATGGCTAATTATAATACCCAATGACAATACTTCTAATGGCTATGTTGATCACGCACCAGTGGCTGGAGCCATTATTGTGTCTCAGGGAACTACTAACGTCTTGTACTCAGCAGAAGAAGTTGCTTTTTTCAAAGGTTAAGCAATGAAAACTTGCTGGAGAAAAGGAAGAGCTACTATCACAGCTTAGAAAACTGAAGCTGCAGTTAAGAAAGAAGAAAAGTGCTGTGCCATCATTCTGGGAGCACTTCTGTTCTTTCTCTACGTATGAGAAGCCTTAATGCCTTGGGTTAGGTGGAGTACTCTTAGTTCTGACACCAGACATGGTCCATTAAAAGTGACAAATTGTATCTCATCAAATTTCAAAGATTTTATACTTCAGAACACCATTTTAGTAGGTGTTTAAAAGACATGCAACATACTGGTGGGAAATACTGCAGAACATATTTCATAAAGACATATTTAGCACAAGCTTAGAATTTTATATCTCAATAACGAGAAGATAAACCAATTTAAAACTAAGCAAAAAAATTTGAAGACACCACACCAAAATATATATAATGGCTAATAAGCATATGAAAAGATGGTCATTCGGGAAATACAAATTAAACCAAAATGGAATAGCATTTCATACACGCTAGAATGGCTAAAATTTAAAATACTTGCACACAAACTTCATTGTAGCATAATTCATACTACTGAAGTTGGAAACAGTCTATTTGTACATCAATTGATGAAAACTAAACATACTATGCTATATCCATATAGTTAAATATTAGTCAAATAAAAGGAACCACTATAGAGACATGCTGTGACATAGATAAATCTCAAAAACTTTATTCTCAGTAAAAGAAACTGGATTATAAGACTACACATTGTATGATTGCATTATATGAAATACCCAGAAAAGGCAAAGTTATGAAGACAGAAAGTAGATTAGTGGTGCTCATAGCAGGAATAGGAGCTGTAATGGGAATTAAGAGTGATTATTCATAAAAGACAGTGGGACAATAGACATATTCTAAGACATGGTCATGATATACAGTTTAGTAAAATGTTAAAAAATCCTTTGTAGACTTGATAAGGTGTATTACATGTTATCCAAATATGTTCCAGTAGAGTTATTTTAAAAAATAATAAAGGTGACATAACATTATTAGACATGCCTTTTGAGTGTATGCCTAATGTGAAATTGCTAGGTCTAGCGGAGGCCTGTGTTTAGATTAGTAGATACTGCCAAACAGTCTTCCAAAGTTTTAATAAAATTTTTTGCTCCCAGTAGCAACATCTAACTGTCCTAATTTCTGTACACATTTGCCATAATTTGGAACTGTTAGACTTTTTAATTTTAACTATTGACAATTATTTTATATGGTAATCACTCAGCAGTTTGCATATATTTTACTATATACATATTTTTGCTTAGTTCTCATTTTATTTATTGTTTATATCTGTGTTGGTTTTTTATCTCAACGTTTTTATTATGGTAAATTATACATGAGACAAAATTTACCATTTTGATTATTTTTAAGTTTTCAGTTCATGAACACTAAAAGTATATTCACATTGTTGTGACCCATCATCATCATCATCTACTCCAGAATGTTTTCATTTTCTTGAACTGAAACTCCCTACACATTAAACAGTATCTTCATTCCTCCTCTGCCCTTAGCCTCTGGCAACCATGATTCTACTTCTCTCTCTATGAATCTGACAACTCTAGGAAACTCAAATAATGAAATCGTACAATATTTGCTTTCTGAGTCTGGTGTATTTAACTCAGCACAATGTTTTCAAGGTTCATCTGTGCCATACCATGTGTCAGAATTTATTCCTTTTAAGGATACCTAGTATTCCATTGTGTGGATGCGCGAGTGCACACACACACACACACACACACACACACAACACACCACATTCTGACCACATTCTGTTTGCCCAGTCATCCACCACTGGACATTTGGCTGTTTCTAACTGTTGGTTATTGTGATTGATTCTGCTATGAACATGGGTGTAGAATACCTGTTTGAGACTCTGTTTTCAAGACTCTGTTTTGGATCGGTACCCAGAAGTGGAGTTTCTGAATCATATGTAATTTCATGTTAATATTTTGAGAAACTGTCATACTGCTCTCTCTTACCTGCACTCTCACTTTCTGCATTTTTTAAAAGTATACTAATGGATATGAAAATATTTCATTGTGGTTTTTATTTTCTTTTTCTAATTAGTGATATTGATAATCTTTGTGTGTTCTTTTTGGCCACTTGTTTCTTTTTAGAGAAATATCTATTCAAGGCCTTTGTCCATTTTTTAGTGCTTTTGTAGTTTTTTAGTTATTTAGTTTGTAGTTTTTAGTTATTAGCTCTTTATATATTCTAGATATTGATCTCCTATCACATAAATCATTGGCAAAATTTTCTCCCATCTTGTGGGTGGCCTTTAATTCTGTTGATAGTAATGTCCTTTGATGACAAAAGGTTTTAATTTTGAAGAGGTTCAACTTATCTGTTTTTCTTTTGCCACCTATGCTTTGGTGTCATACCTTTTTGTTTTATATAATGAAATACATCGTTCCCCTTTGATTTCTATGGTTACATGTATGACTGAGGACTTGTCATCTTAAAAGTAAGTGAAGATACTTTCTCTTTGTCCTCTATAGAAGTTTAGTTTAACTACATAATATATTTAAGTAACAATGAATTTTATTTTAAAGTCACATTTTTGGAGAGTATTTAAGGACATTGGGATTGCTAATAAGAAAAAGTTTTTAAAGTAGTATATCCAGTTTTATTTTTTAAAGTCTTCATCCTAAACACAAACATATACATAAACAAATTAAAAAGAAAAGGTCCACATTGGTGCTCTAAGGGTTGTGAGATTACTGGTGATTTGTTGTACCCTAAAAATGTCCTCAATTTCCAGATTTTCTAAAATGAGCATATCTTTATTATCAGAAAATTACAGGGAATGTTACAACCATAAAACCAGAAAAGGAAATATTTTAATGGGTGATAGTATAACCATGGAACTACCAGACTGAGCAATGAGCCTGAAAATTGAATTTTGTAAATACTGTAATGGTTTGCAATACACAGAAATAAAATAAGTAAAAAACAATGTAATTACAAACTGACCGAATCTGGAAATAAATACAATATATAAGTAGTGTTCATGTCTGTAATAGGAATACAACCCAAACTATTCTTTAAATCTGAAAATAATAATAGACACTTAAAATTCAAAACATGTTCAAATGATAAATGACAAGGCATGAAAAATATGGATGAAATGAATACCCACCAATGATTTCTACATAGAGGAAACTTTTAGTTATGCACAATATACCATTTTATGAAAAAATCTACATCTCTGCAATGCCAAGATTAGATTATTTTCATTAACTTGAAAATGTCAAAACAGTGATTTTTAAAAATCACTTCACATTTTGGTTTTTCCTTCTAAAATTTCAATGGCTTTTAAAGCAAGTATCAAGAAAAAGGAAGGTAAAATGTCAGTTTAGTACTGGGATTACTGATATGCCATGCAACTGTAAACCTGTCTTGTGTGTTTCCTAGTCATGTAGGTGAATACACTACATTGGCTCTTATCAAAGGCCCTTCACCTTCACCTGTATCTTACTTCCTCCTTCTCCCCCCATCCCACAGAAAATATAAGAATTTTCCAAGTTAAAATACAGAAAAACGGAATGTTGAATGTTTATGTCACTGGCAGTCACATCATCCAAAGTTCAACAATGTTAATTTTTGGTATTTTTAAATCTTCTAGGATCTCTTTGTAAGGTCCTCCACAACACACCTCTTACTTCCTCAGAACTCCAGGCTAAAATCAAAGGGATGGCTTTAGGATGAATGGGTGCCTTGCCTTCTCCAGTTCTCTGACATTTTAGTTACTATTTTCTCTAAGCACTTTTGAAATTATAAAACTATAACAGAAAAAAGCTGAATGAATAAACTAATGAGCATTGGGTTTCTAGAAAACTCCGTGGAGAAGAGGGTTGGAGGATGAGAGGGAATTGGATGAATCAGCCATATCAGTGAACCTGGGAAGAAGGTAAGCAGAGTTGGAAACTTGATAGATCTAATAATTTACTGGCTCAGGGTTTGTCAATCACTACATTCCGACAAATAAGATTAGAGCAGAGTTGTGGGAGGGGAGTGGGTGACGCAGCAAGCTATATGCACCAAGAAAATTTAGCCAAGAGACAGCTGCGTAATCATATTGCGGCACCGTTTTGTTTGTTGTTGCTTTTTTTTTTTTTTTTTTCCTTGCTGCAGCAGCTGCTCGCGGAGTAGGTCTCGTCACTGCGGCTCTCTGCAGTCTCTGGCCCGTTCCTTCAGAACCGGTCACAGCAGCCATCGCCGCCCTCTGCACCCCAGCCCAGGCCGCCCCTGCTTCAGTCCGGCTCTCCCAAACTCAGCACCACCTTTTATCCACCCAGCGCCCACCGTCGCTCCCGCAGTTCGGCCATCACTGCTCATTCCACCTCTGCCCTCGCCACGCCACTTCTGATATTTTGGTGAGTCTTTTCCTGAGGAGGTGAGATCCAATCTCGGTGATAGCCACCTTAGGCGTGTCCAATCCGTTGAAAAATGGCCGAGTCAGCCGACTGCAAGGAACTGTCAGGATCCAGTCAAGAAGAGGCTGACAGTAAGATAATAATGGAGGGAGCTGGGGAACATCAGGAATGCGGTGAAGGTGCTGCCGCTGGGCCTGGAGATGATGGGGAGCGCGGTGAAGAAGCCGCCGCTGGGCTGGGGGAAGAAGGGGGAAAAGGTGAAGATGCTGCAGCAGGGTCCGGGGAAGAAGGGGGAAAAGGTGAAGATGCTGCAGCAGGGTCCGGGGAAGAAGGGGGAAAAGGTGGAGATACTAATGAGGACTCAGATCCAGATCGTCCGAAGGGCTCATCGGTTATCTTTTAGATACAGACTTCGTTGAAAGTCTACCTGTGAAAGTTAAGTACCGAGTGTTAGCCCTTAAAAAGCTCCAAACTAGAGCGGCCAATTTAGAATCCAAATTCCTGAGGGAATTTCATGACATTGAAAGAAAGTTTGCTGAAATGTATCAACCCTTATTGGAAAAAAGACGACAGATTATCAATGCCATCTATGAACCTACAGAAGAGGAATGTGAATATAAAACAGACTGTGAGGACTATGATGATGAGGACATGGAAGAAGAGGAAGATATGCATGGTAAAGAGGAAGGCATGGTACATGAGTATGGTGATGAGGATGATGGTTATGAGGACTATTATTATGATTATGCCATTGAGGAGGAGGAGGAGGAGGAGGAGGAAGCAGATGATGACACCGAGGCCACTGGAGAGGAGAATAAAGAAGAGGATCCTAAGGGAATTCCAGATTTTTGGCTGACTGTTCTAAAAAACGTCGACACACTCACTCCTTTGATTAAGAAATATGATGAGCCTATTCTGAAGCTCCTGACAGATATTAAAGTGAAGCTTTCTGATCCTGGTGAGCCTCTCAGTTTTACACTAGAATTTCACTTCAAACCCAATGAATATTTCAAAAATGAACTGTTGACAAAGACCTACGTGCTGAAGTCAAGGCTAGCATATTATGATCCCCATCCTTATAGGGGAACTGCGATTGAGTATTCCACAGGCTGTGAGATTGATTGGAATGAAGGAAAGAATGTCACTTTGAGAACTATCAAGAAGAAGCAGAAACATCGCATCTGGGGAACAATACGAACTGTGACTGAAGATTTCCCAAGGATTCATTCTTCAATTTCTTCTCTCCTCATGGAATCAGCTTAAATGGAGGGGATGGGAATGATGATTTTTTACTTGGTCACAATTTACGTACTTACTAATTCCACGATCAGTATTATTTTTCTCAGGTGATGCACTTGAATCTCAGCAGGAGGGGGTAGTTAGGGAAGTTAATGATGCAATTTATGACAAAATTATTTATGATAATTGGATGGCTGCAATTGAGGAGGTTAAAGCCTGTTGCAAAAACCTCGAAGCATTAGTAGAAGACATTGATCGCTAAAGCAGAGTATATATGGCCAGGAAATTACCTGCCCTAGAGCTATTTACTCAAGATAAAAGAAATTACATTTCGTGGTCTGTATTTTTCTCGTAGTGTCAGTTAAAACATCTCAGAAGTATAAAAAGGTCAAATACTAATTAATTTGACATTGCATTTTAATAATAGAATGTTTTCACAGACTGGTAAATGATTTAAGACATTAATACAGTGTTGTGTAGTTTAATCCTTCTGAAGTCCTTTTGTCATGTAATCATGAGACTGAATATTATCAGAAATGCTAAATAAGATCAATATTTGTTTGGAAAGAAAATCTTGGGAACCAACTCAAGGGTTTTTGCTGCTATTGTGTTTTGTATTTTTGTTTTCCTAGTCCTTTAGCTAGTGGATTTAATTTTGTTGTGACTGCTTCATTTTGCAGTAGAAATAAAGTAGAATTTAACAATTGAATGCTTAAGAAGAGGCCTGCATATGGTTAAGAATTTCAAGCAAAACCACATTTATTGTTAATAACAGCTTGTGCATAAGCTCTTGAATATGTGACTGTTATAAATATGAAACTTAGTTGTACTGGTATTATTATCTGTAAGGTGTTAGTCACAGTATTTTCAGAAGTTTGCAAGTAGTGTTATGTGTAATTGTGTAAAACATGATTGCAGTGTATAAATCCTTTTTCCTATATTATATTGAATCATTCATCCAAAGTGCTCTCTTTACCATTTCAAAAAGATATTTCATGTTCTTTCACTACAAAATAAAATGAATAAAAATTTCAGGGTGTTTCATGTTTAGAAATTGATTTTTTTATTATAAAAGTAATATGTTCATTAGAAGACATTTGGAAAACACTAAAAAATATGCATTAGTCATAAGTCATAAGTCATTAGTCAGAAGTCAGAAGTCATATACCTACTTCACCAAAGATTGTTAATATTTTGATATATTTTCTGATAATTTTTGCATGCAGTACATGCATGCAAATTTACTAAGAGTATACTAAAATGTGCAAAGAAAGTGTAACTTTTGGTTACTTATAACTGATCTAATCTTAATTTTAATTCTACCTCCATTCCACAGGCTTGCAGGAAAAACAAAAATCTCAATTTAATACAGTAAGCTCATTTTTTTAATAATTTAAACATTCTTTATAATAACAAGCTCCCCTGTTAGTCTATATTCATATTTCTTATCTAGTCTTCCACAATGTCATCAGGATGTACAGAGCATGCATTATGATATTGTTGGGATGCACTTACTGGAGACAATGGGATGTGGTTGGTCAGCTCTTGTCACAGAGCTGAATTTATCTTTTTCATACATGGAACCTCAGAGGTTTGGTTTCTGTCTTTGCCAAACTTTGTGAAAGTCACGTTCATCCCCCTACAGTAAGAGAGATCTCCTTGGTCCCTTACATACCACGGAGGAGCTGAAAGTGTCTGGGAAATGCAGTCTTGTTATTGCTGCCTATCCACGCTTCCATCCCAGATAGGTATGATGTGATATCACAGAATTATAAACCAAGTGGAAGGAAATCTCCTCTACTTGGGACTTAATTCTTCCACTATTGAACATGTATCCTTTTTCAGATTTTGGCCAAGGGGGTTAGCTTTATAACACTACCACTTTTTTTTTTTCTGTCTCATCTCTCTACAATCAGCTGGGGAGGAAAGTATGAATTTATTCTTTCATCTTCCTGTTTGTCCAAGACACTCTTCTAATGTCAAATCCTTCTCCCAGGGATGATGGCAGATGTTCAATTGCTTTTCTTTGGGGGTAGCAATAGTTGACAGATTATAGGAAAATAGGGAACTAATATAATATAAACAGGAGATACTGACATTGTTTTCCTGGTTAATACATTCTCAATTGTTTCACCATTATTAGTCTTGACCTCTGAAATTCCTGACTCCCTCCAAACTCCTCCCACACACAAAGATGGGGCCACTTTTAACTGTGGCTACATTTATTGTACATAAAAAAAATCAGGAACATGGGTGTGCTTCTTCAGTGACTTCGTTTTTCTGTGCTTAAACAAAAGTAAGTGATTTTGTCTCATTTTGTTATAATCCCTGAGTAAACTTGCCTGAGCTTAGTGTTCTTTGAAGTGGTTTATATACAATAGAATAGCATGGCCTCTCTGTGAGTGCTAGGTCAGTTTTCTGATGTCAGAATTTTTTTCTTTCTCTTTTGTCTCTCATTCCTCCAATAGCTTGAGATGGGAGGGAGGTTCATTTGATTTAGATTTAAACTAATGTAAGGGTCTTTTAGGGCTTTAGGGTAGGGCATCAGCTTCAGTCAGCATACCAGACAGCCCAGTACTGGGATTTAGGAGCTAAGCGTGACACAAATAGAATTTTTACCTTAATTATCTTTATATTTGTCTTTATAATCCTGGAGTGGTTGTTGAGATAGCTGTTGGGCTTGTTAGAATTTTGATATTCCTGGGGAAATACTGAAATACTTAAATACAACAAAACTACATTTTTAATGCACAATAATTTGTAGGATAAATTACAGTAGTTGGTATTATATGACAAGGTGCTTAGTCTTTGAAGTGAGACTGCCTGGATTCCAATCCCAGCTCTGTAACTTCCTAGTTGAATGACCTCTTACAAGTTACTTTATATATCTCAGTTTTCATATCTGTAAAAATATGGTAATAATTTTCCATCTATCTCATGAAATTACTATGAAGAAACAATTAGTTTATATGAAGTGCTTAGAACTATGCATGGCACAAATTATATAGGTTTACATATAATTATTTTATTATTAAATTTGTGTTTATAAATAAACTATAAAGGTTCAGTAAATTATTATTAAATTAATAATTGTTAGCCTAATTTGTTTCTAATTTATAAAAAAAGAAAGTATGTACTTTGCTTTTCAATGACAGACTCTCCAAGACATCTCCAAGTATTAAGGGCTCAGTAGCAATTTTAGCAACAGTATTTAGTTATTGACAAGCCTATCACATAAAAATAAAATATAGTGACTCTAGTCCTATTTCCTCACTGCCAAGTACATTCATTATCCTTTTATTTGTGTATACTAAGCTAAGCACTCATGCAGGCCATTTGATCATTGACCAATAAATGTACTATGATAATCACTTAAAATATTTGGAAGCCAGAGAAAAGTAGAATATGGAAAATAAAAATTACATGTCATCCATATATATATATATGTATATGTACGTATATATGTATATGTATATATGTAAATTTGACTTTTTAGCACACAGATATATGTAACGTGAACCTATTTTAAAGCAGAAAATCATTTAAAAATAAAAAGGACTGGGGTTGTAGTTCAAGTGGTAGAGCACTTGCCTCACAGGTATGAGGCACTGGGTTCGATCCTCAGCACCACCTAAAAATCAATGAATAAAATGAAGGTATTGTGTCCATCTACAACTAAAAATATTTAAAAAAATAGTGAGCAACTTTACATAAACCATCTCTCTGAAGTGTATTTTCTTTGATTTATTTGCCAAGTAAGATAGTTTTTTAATGTAAAAAAGAATGATGATTACACAAATGGTATGCCTTGACTCCATGTACAAACAGAGAAACAACATGTATCCCATTTGTTTACAATAAAAAAAATAAGAAGCAAACCCAACCAGAACTTCTAATATTAGCATGTGGAATACAAGAGGAAATTAAAGGTTTCATATGAAGTCTTCAAAAAGAAAAAAAAAAAGAAAGAAACGACCTCTGCTATTTAAAAAACCTCACCAAAGATCCATTTGTTGATTTATTCTCAGTGCATTTTAAAGAGTAAAAACTCTTGAGGTCACCAGATTCGATTTCCCCTCACCCTGCTCACTCACACACCTCCACGCTACCACTGTCTATGTGTGTCTATGTGCATGTGAGTGGGGGGATGCAGGTAGTGGGATGGACCTTGAAGAGGGAGTGAATGAGAAAGGGCAGATGGTCACTCACGACCCCAGTTCTTCTAATACTTCTCTGAGTGAGTGCCTGCCTATGTAACAGGATTGGGAGGTGAGCAGAGAAGAGGTTGAACCCTTCCTCAAGGCCCACTTGCCCTAGTTAAGTCCAATATTTGGTCTTAGAACCTATGGGTGTGAGTGTATGGGGCGGGTGAGTATACGCATGCAATAACCAAAAGGAATGGTTGAATCATCATTCCGACCCAAGTGCTTTATGAAGCCATGTTCTATGTGTAAGGGTGAGAGCAAAGGCAATCTTGGAGGGGTCAGGTTCCTTAAGCTGCTTTCAGGAGCCCCAGAGTAAGTGCAAGTTGCCTACGTTGAAGTCCAAGTGCTTCTCTAAGGACTAAAGTGACTATACACTATACAGAGTGTATGGAAAGATAGGTAGCAGGGCATAAGGAGGTTCCTAACTTGACATTGGTCTGACAGATATCCTGGGAAACAATCTTAAGTGGACAAAGTAAAAGATTTTGGATGAGTTCAGCTTTGGGTGCACTCAAATCTCAAGTACCTACAGAATAAGTATCCTTATGGTCAAGGTCATGAAAACTCAGATTCAGCATATGTACTCAAGGTTATAAACATTTGCTTGTGAGCATGCGTCCACTAATGCAACCTGTTAGCAGTGTACCTTCTTTGTCTGGCCTGCGTATAAAAAAAGGCCTATGGAACTGGCTTGGAACTGAAGCTGGAGCTGAGGGCTGGGTATTGCTGCCTCTGAATAAAGTGTATCTGTTATCCGAATTGCATCTTGCATCTTCTTCTACCTGCCAGAATCCCGAATCTGTTTACTGGGTCTGAGCCTCACCCTACACTCAGCCTCCTGAGTTGCTGGGATTACAGGTGTGTGCCACTGTGCCTGGCTATATATAGTTTTATCTTGTTTTATTGAGTGCTTTAATTATGAAATGTGTTGAATTTTGTCAGAGGATTTTTCTGCATCTACTGAAATGATAATGTGATCTTTGTCCTTCATTATTAATGTGATATATTATATTGATTGATCTTCATATGATGAACCATCCCTGTATTCCAGGAATAAATCCCACTGGGTCATGATTTACAATCCTTTTCATGGCTGCTTCATTAAGGTCACTAATGCTTTGGTGAGGATTTTTCATTACTACTCTTAAGGGACACTGGTCTGTGGCGATTCTTTTATAGTATCTTTTTGTTGCTTTAGTATTAGGGTAATGCTGTCCTCATAAAATAAATCAGAAAGTGTTCTTTCTTCCTCATATTTTGGAAGAGTTTTTTTTTTAAGGTTCGAAGACGTGGTCCTAGGCTTTTTTCATTGAAAGTATTTTGATTATTGATTCAATTTCCTTATTAGTTGGAGGTCTTCAGACTTTCTATTTCCTCATGATTCCATTTAGTAGGTTGTGCACTTTGAGGAATTTGTTTTGATTCTAGGAATTTTTCCACTTTATCTAGGTTATCCAATTTGTTGATGTATAATTGTTCATGCAACTCTTTTAATTCTTTTCATTTTTATAATTCAGTGCTACTGTCACCATTTTCATTTCTGATTTTAGTAAGTTGAGTCTTCTTTTTTTTTTCTTATTCAATCTACCTAAAGGTTGTTAAGCTTTTGATCCTTTTAAAACTCAACTTTTAATTTTATTAGTTTTCTCTATTATTTTTCTATTATCAATTCACCTCTACTCTAATATTTATTATTTCTTCCATCTACTCGTTTTTAAGTTCAGCTTGTTCTTATTTTTCCAGTTCCTTTAGGTATAAAGTTAAGTTGCTGTTTAAGATCCTTATTCTTTTCTAATGTAAGCATTTATAGCAGTAAATTTCCCTCTTAGCAATGCTTCATTGCATCACATAAGTTTTGATGTTTCTTTTGCTCATTTTTTATTGGTTTGTTACTATTGGATTTTATGAGTCCTTTATACATACCAAGTCATCTTTTTTGTCAAATGTATTATTAGGAATACTTTTTCCAACTCTGTGTATTGATTTTTAAGTTTGCATTATTATTTGTACTTTTTTGCTTTGTAAAACTTTTATTTTAAAATAATTTTAAACCAACGGGGAGTTAAAAAGTAGTACAAAGAATTATATGTACGCATTACCCATTTGTCCCAATGGTGACATCCTTTATAGCTGTGGTGTACAAACAAATCTAGAACACGAATATTGGTATGCTGCTATTATCTAGACTACCCATGTTATATGGTTTTCAACATTTTTTTTTTTTTTTTTTGCGGTGCTGGGGATTGAACTCAGGGCCTTAGCGCTTGCGAGGCGAGCACTCTACCAACTGAGCTATATGCCCAGCCCGGTTTTCAACATTTTAACCTGTGTTTATTGGTGTGTGTACATACATTTTTATGAAATTTTACCCAATGTACAGATTCAAGTAACTACCACCACATGAGATATACAGAATTATTCCATCACAGAATTCCCTTTGTGCTATAACTTTGTATTTGCACCCCACATTCCTCCATCCCACATTCCTCTCTCCTGGCAATGACTAATCTATTCTCCATCTCTAAAATTTTGTTACTTTAACGATGTTATATAAGTGGAATCATACAGTGTTTTGGTCAGCGTTTTTTCACTGCTGTGACCAAAAGACCTGACAAGAACAATTTTAGAGGAGGGAAAGTTTATTTGGCACTCTCAGTTTCAGAGGTCTCAGTCCATGGACAGCTAGCTCAATTGCTAGGGGCCCATGATTTGGCAGAACATCATGGCAGAAGAGTGTGGTGGAGGGAAGCAGCTCAGGACATGTCACCAGGAAGGAGAGAGAGAGAGATCACCTCGCCGTTAACATATACCCCAAAGGTGTGCTTCCCAATGACCCACCTCCTCCAGTCACATCCTACATGCCCACAGTTACCACTCAGTTAATCCCTACCAGGGGGTTAATGCATTGATTAGGTTAAGGCTCTCATAACCTGATCATTTCACCTCTAAACCTTCTTGCATTGTCTCACAATGAGCTTTTGGGAGACATCTCATATCTAAACCATAACATGCCTGCATGTGAACTATGAGACTGACTTTTTTCATTGTGTATAACGACCTTGAGATCCACACAGGTTGTTGCATAAATCAGTAGTTAACTTAAGCTTATTGCTGGGTGATCTTTCATTGGATGAGTGTACATTACATGTTTATCAATCATTCACCCATATAAGAGCATCTGGGTTTTTTCAGTATTTTAATATAAGTAAAACACCTATGAACATTTACATACAAGTTTTCATGTGTATGTAAATAAGTAGTTTGTATGGTAATTGCATGGTTAGTTTTAAGGACACTGAAAAGGTATTTTCCAGAGTGTCTGTATCATTTTATATCCCAAACAGCAATTTATGAAAATCCAGTTTAAATTTATCCTTTGGTGTAATGATTTAGAATTTACGAATGTTTAGCTATATCTCATTGTAGCTTTAAATTGTATTTAAATGCTGTGTGGCTAATGATGCTGAACTTTTTTTGCATGCTTATATGCCATCTCTGTTTGGGAAAACACATTTTTCCTGTACTTTCACACCATAGCAGTTAACACAGAAGACTTTTGTGACTTCAAAAGTTGTGGGATATCTCTCACCAGCAAGCAATCAATCAATTATATGGCATACCCCAACTGAGCATCCTCTAATTCATTTTAACTCTGATACTATCTACCTGTACATGTTTTCAGATCCCACAGGTTGAGGGCTCAGCTCCCAAAACTATCTCCCTTTTGAAGTCAACTGTAAGCCCCAGGTTGTTTAGCTTGTGCTTCTGACTGATTGGCTATAAACTGGGGTTCCCATAACCCTTGCTTCTAGTTTGATTAATTTGATTGAGAGACTCATAAAACCCAGGGAAACATGTTTACTGCTTTACAGTTGAGGAAATGCATAGGGTGAAGCAAGTAGGAATAGGTACAGTTCCTCTCTCCTTGTGCTGCCCTCCAGGAATCTCCACGTTTGGCTATCTGGAAACTGAAAGTTCTTTTTGGGGTTTTATGGAGGCTTCATTGTTTAGGAATGATTGACTACATCACTAGCTATTGGTGATCAACTTTACCTTTTTAACCTCCTCCTCTGGAAGGTTGGGAGGTTGGGAGGCTGCCTTGGCATTTCTGGTGACAAGCCCCCATCCTGAAGCTACCTAGGTGCTGCAAGTCATTGGTCTACTCATTAGTATACAAAAGACACTTGTACTTTCAAGGTTCCAAGGATTTTAGTAGTCCTATGCCAGGAATGGAAGGAAGACCACATATATATTTCACAATATCATGCCATATGTATCATCTCTTTGGTGAAAAGGCTGTTAACACTTTGTTCATTTCAGAATTTTATTATATTTTTACTTCAGTTTTTTGAGAATTGTTATATATGTTTGATACAGGACCTTTGTTGGATTAGTACTTTGTATATATTTTCTTCCAGCATGTAGCTAATTTCATACTCTTTAAGATTTTCACAACAGAAAAGTTGTTAAATTGATGAAAAAATCTTTTTTTAATACCTTTTTAGTTGTAGATGGACACAATTATCTTTATTCGTTTATTTTTATGTGGTGATGAGGATTGAACCCAGTGCCTCGCACATTCAAGGAAAGCGCTCTACTACTGAGTTATAGCCCCAGCCTCAAATTTCCTTTTATTGATCTCACACATTTGATGTCATCTAACAACTGTTCCGTAAGTCCCAAAGATTTTCTCCTATTTTTAAATGTAAACATTTTGTAGTTTTACATTTATATCCTTGATCCATTTTAAATTAATCTTTATATTTAGTGTGAAATTTTTCTTGAAGATTATATGTTTTGCCTATGGCTGGTTAATTATTCCAGCACCATCTGTTCCTCCATGAAATGAATTCGCATCTTCATCAATCATTTGAGGATTGGGGAGAAAATACTTAAGTCAATTTAGAACCAAGTAAAGACTAAAATACAAAAGGTAAAGGAATTTATATGTAAATATATTGTTCTCTAAACAGTAGTTATTTTTCATAAGAATATGTTGCTGATGCTCCCTGGAGGATTCCCTTGCATATGTTGCTCATTCCAATAGAACAAACTCGGGGTTCAGCAAAGCAGAGCAGAAACTTTATTCTGTGGCTAAAGAATGGAGAAGGGAGAGCTCATATTCTAAAGGCACTTCCTCCTTGAGATGGGACAAGGATGGCTCCTTTTCTAGGGAAATGGGGTGGATGTCATGGGTCTCTTGCACATGTTACCCCATTGCCATCTTGGATTTTTATGTTTCAGGCTGGTTTTGCAGTTGGGCCATTTATCTGCCCTTTTGCCTTGGCTCCTGTTGAGCAAGCACAGCTTAGAAGAGCAGTTAGATATGGTTAAAACCAAGAAGGAGAACTATCATGGACTCTTTAGGTGAAAAATTCCTTCTTGTTTGTCCTATTTCTCATTCCTGAGAGGAACTGAGGGATAGTGGTCTAGCTTCTCTAGCTCCTTCCTTCTGAGGGTGGGCTTCATCATAGGCTTCAGAAAGGGATTAGAACATTTCCCCAACTGGCTTAAGATAGGTCTGATTGTCACCAGGTTAAAGTTCCAGTTGCTCATACCCCTAAGCCACAATCTTCTGAAGTTTAATGAATTCTAGCCTTTTGTTTACAAAGGATACAGGACAATTAAGAATAGGCAGTCCAAAGATTAGTAAGAGAAGGATGGAAATGACAGGGCCCACAAGGTGGGGGAACCAAGTCAAACTAGGGATAGCCTTCTTTACTGTCTCTCAAATTTCAGAGGCAGTGTTTTCACTTTGATAGATTCCATGTGGTAATTTGATTTCCTCATAAATGACTTTTATGTTTACATCTACTCCTGAGGTATTGGCCCAAGTATAGCAGGAGGTATTAGTAATTGCACATACCCCTCCTTGTTCTTCCAGTGGATAATCCAGAGCTAACCTAGTTATTAAGAACTACATGGGCAAGGGGAAGTTTTTAGAGACAGAAATGTGGAGGATTACATCAGATATTCTGAATAAAAATCCTTGGCCACAATGATTAATAATGAGTGACATTAGCCCAAGGGTGATCAAGATGATCAGACAGTTGCTGGGCAGGTGTCTTAATGGGAATACTTTATTCATAAGGTTGTGGTGGCCTGTGGTGTAAACTCATGATCTGGTAGAGTATTTTGTGACAGTTATTATAAAGCAATCATGTGTAAGTATCCTTCTTTAATAACCTCCTAGCTTTACCTACTTTTTGGCACAGTTGACACAAGTTACTCCATTTTGATTCTGACAACTTTCACATTTCTTCTATAGGGTTCCAGTTTGTTTTCTGAAAACAATGCTGATCAACCATCTTGTAGTTAGGTTTTGCTTATCTCTCATTTCCAGGATGGACCTGTCCCAGTTGTTAGAGAGGAAGTGGTTGAGGATTAGTAGTCAGTGTCATAATAGTTTTAGCCAATTTTGAGCGTCAGATTGGTTTAGGAGAGTTGTTCTCAGACTAAGTTTACCTAGAATCTATTGTTAAGTTTATCTCTATATGTTCTAATTAACTTTATATGTTCTGATGAGTATCATCACAAAGCACTGGGCCAGCACTATCTTGTTAGGAATTCTACTTCTGTAAACTTTTGATGGGTATCAGGTACAAAGGTTAAAAGGGAAAATACAAAACAAAACCAATAAGAGCAAAAAAATGCAGTTTGCATAATAATTTTGAACCAAGAAATATAATTTTTTATAGTCATAATACTTTTTACCAAAGAAAATCAAAGAATTAGCTTTAATTTATTTACAAAATGAGTTTAGTTTAACAGCATTTGTTAGTCTTTCATAAATATAATTGTAAATGCTTTAGAGAAGAAGCAAAGCTGTGAATGACAAGATTTAGAATAGCCATGATTAAAATTGATTAAAGTTCATCAATCGACAAAAGTTATTTTTGCATATACAGCATTTTAAAATAACAACCACAACTGATAGCATATACCAGGAACGTCTTGTGTAAGTTTTATTAAAAACAGGTCAGTATTCCAAGAAACCCTTGTTACTTTGAGCACAGAGAATTATATTCTGTATGTATATCCGTGTATTAATGTTCAATTTTAGAAAAAATATACTTTTTCTAATTATAGTCATCTAAATCATACACAAATTTTCTTTCATAAGAGTCATCCTTTATAAATCTGTTACCTCCTTAGACCCTCTGAAAACCTTTAGTTTCTCCCTTTGTTTCTTTCCATTCTGGAACAATTCAATAATTTTACTCTAGAACAAAAATTTTATACCACACAAAATCCTTCTTCATACAAAAATTCTCTTTTAATCAATAAAAATATACTTTATGCCTTTCTTATTTTTTATTTTCAAAATACATATTAATTTTTTTGTGCTCTTTGCAGACATGCAAATATATGTATAAATTAGATTTTTAAACTCTTACTAAACTTATTTTTTAGAGAAGACCCAGGAAGAAATCAATCTTGAATTGTTTGCCACTTAGCAATAATTTCTGAAAACACATGTATTTATAGAGGTTATATTAGTCTGTTAGCTATTATAAAAGTGTAACTGTTTCTTAAGAAAAAGTATACAGATAAAAGTACAAAGCAATGTCCTTTGCTTCATGTTTCAAGTACAACTTAAATTTTAGAGTTTTTCTTTGACAAGAAGATAACAAAATAATAACCACCCTTGTCTAATATAACCTTTTAAATAAAATTTGGGAAGCCAAGTACTTAAATTCATATTTAGTAATTGATGTTTCAGTATTTTAACTTATTTAGAGATGACTTAGATATTTTATATCTACTAATTAATACTGGTGACATCATCTCTTTTAAAAAATACAACAGCAGTATCTGGGGGAAGGAGGCTGGTGTGGTAGAGCATAACACACATTTGGCTAACAGGGCATGGTCCTTAAATTATTTCTAAAACTAGCTGAAAAATGGCATGCCAGACCAGGAGGCTGACTTGTGGCCTGAATTATTTCCTCTAGTTCACTCAGGGTATAAGGTGTGACCACAGGTCCACTGGTCAACATGATCAACAGGGACAAAGTTAGGAGAGCAAGAGACCACTTAAACTGTGGCAATGAGATATCACCTACCCTGTATTTAATGCTTGCAGTGTGCAAAACAGCAGCACTCTATGTATCAACTCTGGCAGTATAGTAGCATCTGGATGTACAGCATAGACAGATGGTCTGTGGGGAAGTGTCCGGAGCCCCTAGATGCTTGTAAGGAGCAGGTCTGCCAGTCATAAGAGTATGTATATTTATTAAAGCTTCTCCAAGGACTTCAGTACAGTCAGTTAAGGTGGGTTTGCACAATATATCTATATCTATCTATATCCTACATTAAGCCATTCTTTCCCCACCTATCAACCTTGATTCCTAAGGGTCATTTGGCAATGAAAGTGCTTTAATATATCATGTGTTTGGGCCCAACCATGGAAAGCATATCCTATGAAATGGTTACTCTAGTCAATCTCAATCAGGTTCAGTCACCTATACATCATGCTTAACTTCTCAAGACCCTGGCGTTTATTTATTTTTAACAATTATTTCTAGATTGCTTATGAAAACTAGACAAGGGTGGTTATTATTTTGTTATCTTCTTGTCAAAGAAAAACTCTAAAATTTAAGTTGTACTTGAAACATGAAGCAAAGGACATTGCTTTGTACTTTTATCTGTATACTTTTTCTTAAGAAACAGTTACACTTTTATAATAGCTAACAGACTAATATAACCCTGTGTGATCACCAAATCCAGTAAAAATATATTAACAATTTTAAATTAAAGTTATATGAGTTAATTTACTACTTTTAATTGATGTGAGCACTCATTGATTGATAAATTGAGCCAATTTAAGCAGAATTCCTTGAGAGATTTTATCATGTAGACACATCATATGCCAGGTGTTCAAAGGTAACACACAAGCATATATATGCACAAATGAGTATCACATTGCTTTCATGTTACAATTTAAGTCATGAAACAGAGCTCCATAGTGTTATAAATCTATCATTTTATAAAAAGTGAACTGAATCCAAATTATATTCATGACCAAATGAAACAAGGTCATCTATTCATATGGTTAAAGTTTATGATTTTCACTAGCCAGTCTTATACAGGCTGTGATCCACATTTCTTTAGGTAAAGCAATTTCCATAACATTCTTTCTGAATTTCAAATGAGTCTAGGAGTTAACACTTAGATGTTTGCATTTTAGCTAGGCCTGGCTGAATTAACAAACTTCTAAGCAACCTTGAATAATCAACAGATTTAAAACAGAGGAATGAAATTAGAGTGATAAAGGTCCTCATGTGTTAACTCTGTAACTGCTGTTAAAGACTTGAACTAAAGGTGTTTACAAGCATATTTTAAAATAGGCATGTCAATCAGACAAAACATTAAACTAGGCATGCAAAACCAAAAGTGAATTCTCTAGGAAAAGGACAAAAGTTGTTACATGAGCTTAATTATATTAAAATATACAGGAAAAACTCCTGCCAAAAAGAGGGAGCAGTCATGGGAACTTCCACTAGAAATATTCCAGAGAGTTCTGGGGGTAGTTTAACTTGATAAGTTTGAATTAAATTCTGCCCAATGATCTCTATGATCCATTTTGTGAAAGGCTAATCTGGTGGCCAGAGCAAGAGTTAGTGCTCAGGAAATGTTTTGGATCAGTCATGTGACACTAATGTGAATTCCTTCCCAGAGTAACCAATAGTTTGAATATCCCCTTTTATGCCTCATGGAAAACCCTATGCCCCAAGAGGTGGGGTGTTGATCAAGGTGTGGGGTGACCTATGTTCACCTCCCTGATGAGCTCTTAAGAGTTTCCTCCAACCAAGAAGTAAGGTAGGTTCTTCTGAAGTGGTTTCTTATGAGACAACTTCATAATGTGGTTAAGTTACCCTGACACCTTTGTCAAGACCCTAGTCACCTGGAAACATCCAGAATGGGCTGGAGTGAGTCCAAAAAAACCCCTCATGCAGTTAAACTTCTAATAAGACTATTGCTGCAGCTACCAAATCCCCTAGCCTCTATCAAGTTTATTATCACAAATAGACTAATAAGTGAGACACAGATCAATGAACAGACTATTAGGCACAAGAACACATAAAGCAATTAATAAATACATTAAACCAGAGCACTCTGCAAGACCAGCCCAGTGCAGACCAGATGAATGATAGGTAGCTTGGGAATGAAACCTTAATATTCTGCCTTTACACCCAGATTCCAGAGGCCAGGATTCCTGAAGAGATTATTTCATCCCTTGCAAGTCAAAATCAAAGTCACAGTTTAGGGCCCTACAATCTCCCTTAGATTTGTTCACCCTCAACTTTCTTATTCCCAGTTTAGATAAGAGTCAGAGAATCTGGACAGGGAAGGAGGTCTCCATAGAGAATCTCCAAGTTAGGTGGAAAGGGAAAGACTTAGCATAAGGGCTCTTATAGTGAATTGCTGGGGAGCCAGATTTCGAAGTACAGAAAATGAAAGAGTGTTACAGATACCTTGGTAAATACAGCTATTCTTACCTCTTTATTCTTCACAGCTCAGGTGTTCCTGGCCTTGGGTGACTGGAATTTTGGTTGGTCCTGTTCTATCTCAAATTGGAGGTACCTGGGAAATAATCTTAAATTCCTTCCTGAGGGCTTTTTTATCCATTCTGACGCTAAGTCAAATTTTCTGAGCCTGCCAGCTGGGTGCCTCCTTGCCTTGTTAAGTGACAGATGGAAAATAAGAAATTCAGGGCTACGGGTGTCTGTCTTTCAGGGAGAACCCCTGTGGTACCTCTACTGTCTACTTGATTCCCAAATGCTTTACAAGATTGCCTGACAGCGTGGGGGAATGAGCCCAAGATGAACTGACCTACTTTCCCCATAGGAATTCAGGAAACAGGACAAGTCTCAACCAAGGAATGGATTTCTACAAATGGTGGGGGGAGGCAGTCAGATTCCCTGGACAGTTGGTGAACTTTTCAGATTATGTGGTTTCCTTAGGTGAGTTTTGATAGATTATGTCTTTTTTTAAAATTATTGTATACAAATGGGATACATGTTGTTTCTCTATTTGTATATGGAGTCACGGCATACCATTTGTGTAATCATACGTTTACATAGGGCAATGATGTTTGATTCATCATTTTTCCCCTTCCCCCCCACCCCTCCCACCCCTCTTTTCTCTCTATACAGTCCTTCTTTCCTTCATTCTTACCACACTCCTTATCCCTAACCCTAAACCTAACCCTAACCCTAATGCTAACCCCTCCCACCCCCCATTATATGCCCTCATCCGCTTATCAGCGAGATCATTCGTCCTTTAGTTTTTTGAGATTGGCTTATCTCACTTAGCATGATATTCTCCAATTTTATCCATTTGCCTGCAAATGCCATAATTTTATCATTCTTCATTGCGGAGTAATATTCCATTGTATATATATGCCACAGTTTCTTTATCCATTCATCAACTGAAGGGCATCTAGGTTGGTTCCACAATCTGGCTATGGTGAATTGAGCAGCAATGAACATTGATGTGGCTGTATCTCTGTAGTATGCTGATTTTAAGTCCTTTGGGTATAGGCCAAGGAGTGGGATAGCTGGGTCAAATGGTGGTTCCATTCCAAGCTTTCTGAGGAATCTCCATACTGCTTTCCAGAGTGGCTGCACTAATTTGCAACCCCACCAGCAATGTATGAGCGTTCCTTTTTCACCACATCCTCGCCAACACCTATTGTTGCTTGTGTTCTTGATAATCGCCATTCTAATTGGGGTGAGATGAAATCCTAGGGTAGTTTTGATTTGCATTTTCCTTACTACTAGAGATGTTGAACATTTTTTCATATATCTGTTGATTGCTTGTACATCTTCTTCTGTGAAGTGTCTGTTCATTTCCTTAGCCCATTTGTTGATTGGATTATTTGTATTCTTCGTGTAGAGTTTTTTGAGTTCTTTATAGATTCTGGAAATTAGCACTCTATCAGAAGTATGAGTGGCAAAGATATTCTCCCACTCTGTAGGCTCTCTCTTCACATTACTGATAGTTTCCTTGCTGAAAGAAAGCTTTTTAGTTTGAATCTATCCCAGTTGTTGATTCTTGCTTTTATTTCTTGTGCTATTTGAGTCCTGTTAAGGAAGTCTGATCCTAAGCCAACAAGTTGAAGATTTGGACCTACTTTTTCTTCTATAAGATGCAGGGTCTCTGGTCTGATTCCGAGGTCCTTGATCCATTTTGAGTTGAGTTTTGTGTAGGGTGAGAGATAGGTGTTTAATTTCATTCTATTGCATATGGTTTTCCAGTTTTCCCAGCACCATTTGTTGAAGAGGCTATCTTTTCTCCATTGCATATTTTTGGCCCCTTTGTCTAGAATGAGAAAATTGTATTTATTTGGGTTTTTGTCCATGTCCTCTATTCTGTACCATTGATCTACCTGTCTATTTTGGTACCAATACCATGCCGTTTTTGGTACTATTGCTTTGTAGTAGAGTAGAAGATCTGGTATTGTGATACCCCCTGCTTCGCTCTTGCTACTGAGGATTGCTTTAGCTATTCTAGGTTTTTTATTCTTCCAGATGAATTTCATAATTGCTTGCTCTATTTCTGCAAGGTACATCATTGGGATTTTAATTGGAATTGCATTGAATCTGTATAGCACTTTAGGTAGTATGGCCATTTTGACAATATTAATTCTGCCTATCCAGGAACATGGGAGATCTTTCCATCTTCAAAGGTTTTCTTTAATTTCTTTCTTTAGTGTTCTGTAGTTCTCATTGTAGAGGTCTTTCACCTCTTTTGTGAGATTCATTCCTAAGTATTTTATTTTTTTCAATGCTATTGTGAATGGGGTAGTTTTCCTAATTTCTCTTTCTGAAGATTCATCACTTATGTATAAAAATGCATTGGATTTATGAGCATTGATCTTGTAACCTGCTACTTTACTGAATTCACTTATGAGTTCTAAAAGTTTTCTGGTGGAATTTCCAGGTTCCTCTAATATATAATCATGTCATCAGCGAACAGGGATAGTTTGAGTTCTTCTTTTCCAATTCGTATCCCTTTAATTTCTTTGGTTTGTCTAATTGCTCTGGCTAGAGTCTCAAGGACAATGTTGAGTAGAAGTGGTGAAAGAGGGCATCCCTGCCTTGTTCCACTTTTAGGGGGAACGCTTTCAGTTTTTCACCATTTAGAATGATATTGGCCATGGGCTTAGCTTAGATGGCCTTTATAATGTTAAGGAATATTCCCACTACCCCAATTTTTTCTAGTGTTTTGAGCATGAAGGGATGCTGTATTTTATTGAATGCTTTTTCTGCATCTATCAAAATAATCATGTGATTCTTAACTTTTAAGTCTGTTGATATGGTGAATGACATTTATTGATTTCCGAATGTTGAACCAACCTTGCATCCCTGGGATAAAACCCACTCGATCGTGGTGCACTATCTTTTTAATATATATTTGTATGCGATTTGCTAAAATTTTGTTGAGAATTTTTGCGTCGATGTTCATTAAGGATATTGGTCTGAAATTTTCTTTCCTCGATGTATCTCTGTCTGGTTTAGGTATCCGGGTGATATTGGCTTCATAGAACGAGTTTGGTAGGGTTCCCTCCTCTTCTATTTCATGGAATAGTTTGAGGAGTATTGGAATGAGCTCTTCTTTAAAGGTTTGTAGAACTCGGCTGAGAACCCATCTGGTCCTGGACTTTTCTTTGTTGGTAGGCTTTTGATGACCTCTTCTATTTCATTGCTTGAAATTGATTTATTTAAGTTGTGTATGTCCTCCTCATTCAGTTTAGGTAATTCATATGTCTCTAGAAATTTGTTGATGTCTTCGAGGTTTTCTGTTTTGTTGGAGTATAGATTTTCAAAATAGCTTCTAATTATGTTTTGTATTTCAGTCGTGTGTGTTGTGATGTTTCCTTGTTCATTCCGAATTTTAGTAATTTGAGTTTTCTCCCTCTTTCTCTTTGTTAGTGTGGCTAAGGGTTTATCAATTTTGTTTACTTTTTCAAAGAACCAACTATTTATTTTGTTAATTTTTCCAATTGTTTCTTTGTTTCAATTTCGTTGATTTCAGCTCTGATTTTAACTATTTCCTGTCTTCTACTACTTTTGGTATTGGTCTGCTCTTCTTTTTCTAGGGCTTTGAGCTGTAGTGTTAAGTCGTTTATTTGTTGATTTCTACTTCTTTTGTTGAATGCACCCCATGAAATAAATCTTCCTCTAAGTACTGCTTTCACAGTGTCCCAGAGATTTTGATATGATGTGTCTTTGTTCTCGTTTACTTCTAAGAATTTTTTTATTTCCCTCCTGATGTCTTCTGTTATCCATGCATCATATAATAGTATATTATTTAATCTCCAGGTATTGGAGAAGTTTCTGTTTTTTATTCTGTCATTTATTTCTAATTTCAATCCATTATGATCTGATAGAGTACAAGGTAGTATCTCTATCTTCTTGTATTTGCTAACAGTAGCTTTGTGGCATAAAATGGTCTATTTTAGAGAAGGATCCATGTGCTGCTGAGAAGAAAGTGTATTCGTTCTTTGTTGGATGGTATATTCTATATATGTCTGTTAAGTCTAAATTGTTGATTGTGTTATTGAGATCTATGGTTTATTTATTCAATTTTTGTTTGGAAGATCTATCCAGTGGTGAGAAAGATGTGTTAAAATCGCCTAGTATTATTGTGCTGTTGTCTATTTGATTACTGGAATTGAGAAGGATTTGTTTGACATATGTGGATGAGCCCATGGTCGGGGCATAGATATTTATGATTGTTATGTGTTGCTGATTTATGCGTCCCTTAAGCAGCATGTAATGCCCTTCTTTATCCCTTCTGACTAGTTTTGGCTTGAAGTCCACATTATCTGAAATGAGGATGGATACTCCAGCTTTTTTGCTGTGTCCGTGTGCATGGTATGTTTTTCCCCATCCTTTCACCTTTAGTCTATGGGTATCTCTTTCTATGAGATGAGTCTCTTGCAGGCAGCATATTGTTGGATTTTTCTTTTTAATCCAATATGCCAGTCTATGTCTTTTGATTGATGAGTTCAGGCCATTAACATTCAGGGTTATTATTGTGATATAATTTGTATTCCCAGTCATTTGACTCATTTTTGTTTTTGACATGATTTGTTTTCTCCTTTATTTGGCTATTCCTTTAGGCTAGCGCCTTCTGTTGCTGATTTGCATCGTTGTTTTTCATCTCTTCCTCATGGAATATTTTGCTGAGAATGTTCTGTAATGCTGGCTTTCTTTTTGTAAATTCCTTTAGCTTTTGTTTATCATGGAAGGATCTTATTTTATCGTTAAATTTAAAGGTAAGTTTTGCTGGGTATAAGATTCTTGGTTGGCATCCATTGTCTTTCAGGGCTTGGTAAATGTTGTTCCAGGCCCTTCTAGCTTTTAGGGTCTGGATTCAAAAAACTGCTGATATTTTTATTCGTTTCCCTCTGAATGTAATTTGATTCTTTTCTCTCGCGGCCTTTAAAATTCTGTCTTTATTTTATATGTTAGGTATTTTCATAATAATGTGCCTTGGTGTGGGTCTGTTGTAATTTGTGTATTTGGAGTCCTATAAGCCTCTTGTACTTGGTTTTCCATTTCATTCTTCAGATTTGGGAAATTTTCTGATATTATTTCATTGAATAGATTGTTCATTCCTGTGGTTTGTTTCTGTAAGCCTTCCTCAATCCCAATAATTCTCAAATTTGGCCTTTTCATGATATCCCATAATTCTTGTAGATTCTGTTCATGATTTCTTACCATCTTCTCTGTTTGGCCAACTTTGTTTTCAAGATTGAATATTTTGTCTTCAATGTCTGAGGTTCTGTCTTCCAGGTGTTCTATCCTATTGGTTATGCTTTCTATGGAGTTTTTAACTTGGTTTATTGTTTCCTTCATTTTAAGGATTTCAGTTTGTTTTTATTTCAGTATCTCTAACTCTTTTTTGAAATGATCTCTTGCTTCCCGTATTTGGTCTTTTAACTGTTGATTGATGCGATCATTTAATGCCTGCATTTGCTCTTTCATCTCCTCCTTCAATGCCTGCATTTGCTCTTTCATCTCCTCATTTGCTTCTCTGATTGTTTTAATTATGTACATTCTGAACTCCCTTTCTGACATTCCTTCTGCTATGCTGTCATTGGGTTTTATTGATGTAGTATCTAGGTTTGTTTGGGACATTTTCTTCCCTTGTTTTCTCATATTGGTCAGATGTCAGTGGGACCCTGAGATATTGCAGATTTCCTCTATTGGCTTATAGTGTCCCTGTAGATTTCCAGTGTATCACCTCCTAGCCTTCAGTAGCCTGAAGTCTTGGAGGAACTTGATAATGCAGTGCTTCCGAAGAAAGCTGCCCCTAGCCCCCTACTGGTTCCAGGGCTTGAATCTGGCTCTCTGCAGAAAGGCTCTCACTGTGGGCCTGTACCGTGCAGCTGGCCGTGTGGGAGGAGCCCACCGCTGGAGTGTGGAAGGCTACCTGGGGAAGACTCTAGCTGCCCTGCCCTGCTCTGATAAGCCACCCCTATCTGGACCTGCCGCCCAGGCCAAGTTTCGCACAGTGGGGGAGACTCACCCTGTGACTCTATTTTTGTCCAATGTCACAATGCCTCCCCTTCTTGAGTCTTGGGTTCTGGAGCGACTGGAGATGCAGTCACTCTCTAGGCCGCCATCTTGGATCGCCCGGTGGAAAGAGCCTGCGGCCGGAGTGGGTAGAGCCGCCTGGAGAAGTCTCTGGCTGCCCTGCCCTGATCCCAGAGGCTGCTTGCGGATCGAAGCTCTCCGTTGGCTCGGGGACTTGTGGCTGGCTCTGTGTAGAAAGGCTCTCACTGGGTGGTCTGCTCCGAGAAGCTAGCCTCCTTGAAAGGCGCCTCCCACCGCAGGGGTCGGGCTGCTTGGGGAAGTCTCTGGCTGCCTTGTCCTGGTCCCTGAAGCCACTTGCAGGCCGGAACATGCCGTGCTGGCTCCGGGACTTGGAGCTTGTTCTGGTCAGAAAGGCTCTCACTAGGGGGCCTGCTCCGAGAACCTGGAGAAGCTGGCTGTGTGGGAGGGGCCCAATGCCGGAGTACGCAGGGCTGCCTGTGGAAGACTCTAGCTGCTCTGCCCTGCTCCGATAAACCACCTCTATCTGGGCCTGCCACCTGGGCCGAGCTTTACCCAGTGGGCAGACTCACCTGTGGCTCTATTTTAGTCCGAGTCTCTCAATGCCTCCCCTTCTTGAGTCCTGGGTTCTGGAGCGACTGGGGATGCAGTCACCCTGTAGTCTGCCATCTTGGATCACCCCATGGCAAGAGCCTGTGGCTGGAGGAGGTTGGCTGCCTGGAGAAGTCTCTGGCTGCCCTGCCCTGATCTCAGAGGCTGCTTGCGGATCGAAGCTCTCCGTTGGCTCAGGGACTTGTGGCTGGCTCTGTGTTGAAAGGCTCTCACTGGGCGGTCTGCTCTGAGAAGCTAGCCTTGCAAGGTGCCTCCCACCGCAGGGGGCCGGGCTGCTCGGGAAAGTCTCTGGCTGCCCTGTCTTTGTCCCTGAAGCCACTTGCGGGCCGGAGCACACCGATTATGTCTTTTAAGATACGATAGTTTGGATATAGTTTGAGTGTGTCTTCCAAGGCTTCATGTGATAAAGTTTAGTTAAGAGAGTACAAACTTGTTCTGACCATAGTGTTTAGAAGTGAAACCTTTTGGAGGTGACTAGGATTAGATAAGATAGTGTGGAGTCTTGATGGTCTCTATGAGGAGAGAAAAGAAGAAGACACATAAACACACAGGTGTGCCTCTTGCCATGTGATCCCCTGCATCACATTAGGATTCTGCCAGCAAGGTCATTACCAGATGTTACCCCTTTACCATGAACCTCAAGAACCATGAGCCAAAATAAACCTATTTTCTTTATAACTCACCCAATCTGTGGTTTTGTGTTATTGACAATAGAAAGCAGACTAATACAAAAAGGAATAAAAGCATTTCACCCAAGTTATCAAAATATGTGCATACAGTTGTTTGTGTAACATTCCTCTATTATCTTTTTAATATCCATGGAAACAAGTGATGTCTGTTAGGTAGAACTTGAGATAGTGACTCTATCTTAGAATGAGTCACTTCATAGTCACTCTGACTCAGACTGGCTTTAAATCCCAGACACAACTCAATTGTCATACAAAGAAATCCCTAGCAATACTCCATCATTATACAAAGAAAGGAAATTGCTCTCTGGGACTAGAATACTGAAGATTCCTGGTTTGGAATGGAACAGTTGACTACCTCAAAGAATAGAGGTAAGGACCAAAAGGACCCTTCCCTGTCAACCCCATAGCAATGAACTAACCACAGAAATCCCCCCACTCCTTCATGCCTCTTTACCTCAGGCTGTAAGAAAAAGACAGGCCTCAGTCTCCACTAGGCTTCCCTCCACAGGTTTGCCCAACCAAAGCTGTGTTACTGTTGAGCTGCTTCTTCTGTGTCTTTATTTCCTTCATTTGCTTTTTTCCTTTATGATGTCCACTCTTATTTCGGAATTAATAATTTTTATCTTCTTCTTCTTGGTTAATCTCACTAGGGAGTTATAAATTTAAAAAAAAAATTTTTTTTTAGTTGTAGATGGACACAATACCTTTATTTATTATTTTTATGTGGTGCTGAGGATCAAACTCAGTGCCTCACACATGCTAGGCAAGCACTCTACCACTGAGCTACAACTCCAGCCTGGGAGTTATAAATTTTATTATCTTTTCAAATTACCAGCTTTTGGTTTTGTTAATTTTTCTCTATTACTTCTCTGTTTTCTATTTCATTGATCTCTGCTGCAACTTTTCTAATATTTTAAAATTTGCTTTTATTTTTCTAGTTACCAAAGGGAACATCTGGATTAGTGATTTTATAACTTTTTTCTAATGTATGCATTCTCTGGTATAAATTGACCTCTAAGCACTGTTTTTCCTGAATTCCACAAATTTCGATAAGTTATACTTTAATTTACTCAAAAACTTGCCACTTTCTCTTGAAAGTTCTTATTTGACCCATGTGATATTTAGAAGTGAACTGTTTAACTTTCAGACATTCTTGAATTGTCTGATTACCTTTCTGTTATTGATTTCTACATTAATTTCATTGTGGTCAGCCTATTCTCTTATTTTAAATTTATTAAGATATGATTTATGGTCTATTATTATTGTCTACTTTGGTAAATATGAATTTGAGAAAAATGTATATTTGGCTGTTGTTGAATGATGTATTTCATATATGTGAACAGTTGTTTATTGATGGTGCTATTCAGGTCAGCTATATCTTACTGACTTTCTGCCTGTTGGATCAGTCATTTACTGATAGAAGGGTGTTGAAGTCTCAAACTATAAAAGATTTGTCTATTTCTCTTTGTAGTTTGTAGTTCTTTCAGTTTTCACCTCATGTATTTATAAAGGGGGGTACTGGGAATTGAACTCAGGGGCACTCAACCACTGAGCCACATCCCCAGCCTTATTTTGTATTTTATTTAGAGCCAGGATCTCACTGAGTTGCTTAGTGCCTCACTGTTGCTGAGGCTGGCTTTGAACTCAAGATCCTTTTGCTTCAGTCTCCAGAGCCACTGGGATTGCAGGCATGGGCCATCAAGCCTGGTTCACCTCGTGTATTTTGATGTTCTGTCTATAGGTACATGCACATTGAAGATTGTTATCTCTTCTGAGAGAATTTATCTTATTATCATCATTATTATCATCTAAAGTATGCTTTCTCTAATATAGACACTCCACCTTTCTTCAATTAGAATTAATGTTGTATATCTTTCTTTTTTCATGTTTCCATTTTTACATATTGTTTCCAAATATAAAAAAAGTCAAGATTCCTGCACCAATTATCTCAAATAAGACCATGCCTAGCAATTCAGTGTGTACAGCTGTCACTCCTCCTCTTCAGTTTTACTGCTTTATACAATGACGTGATCAACAGGAAATTAGATAACTTGCACTTGGCTGGAACATGTCATCTCTTTACAAAAACAACAATATGCAGGGAAATTTCTACTTCGTGATTCAATTTAAAATAAGTACTTGTTTTTCATGAGGAACATGGAAATGAAAAATTTAGCTGCCCAGTTTTATTCTACTGCCCCACAAATAAACACAAACGACAGTGTCAACACTGAAAACTTTGGAAGGTTAAGATAGTATACATTATTGGTTATCTTTGGTATATTCAACTATTTAACCTGAAAATGTTGCTTTTTTCCCTTAAGTAAATCTCCTTGGAGCTTTCCTCTAATGTTGCAGATTGAGTTCCAGAAGAGCAAAGAAATTTAACAGTGAAAACTGTAGTATTACACAAATTTTTGCTAGTTACCTAGACTAAAGACAATTGACTTGCTAAATGGCACCAAAGAAAATCATGATGGCACTACTTAGACCAAAATGTTTCTTAAAAGAAAATTATACAACAATATTTATAAGCCAACTTTTAAGAGATGGTTGACATTAATACTGTAAATTTTTTTACATGTCATAGTTCAAGAGTTTATAAGTTCATGCATTACTACCTCTAATATTATATTCAAAATAAATACCCCCAAGTACTTATGACAGCATTTTAGGTGGAAGCAATCTTATATACAAAAATAATCCAGTTTACCTGCTATGTTACATACATAATTTAAAGAAATTTCAAAGATTACTGAGGAAAAAATTTTCATTCTTTCGTGATTGATACAAAGTATCAACTTGTGGGATTTTAAAATATTTCCTTTTTTAATAAACACCCAGAATACATAACCTCTGTACAAAGAAAACTATACAAATTCTGGATGATCACATGTCATTATACTACATAATTTAGAACAAAATGTCACTGGTTGAGGTTTTCTACCTTACCCATCCCATTGACAGCATTAATTTCAAACTGGCACCAATTTTCCTGTAGTATAAGAACTCTATATTTTTAAAGGTTAACAATTTTATAGAGCAATTTTTTTAAATTATTTATTTATCTTTTAGTTTTTTACAGACTGCATTTTGATTCATTCTACACAAATGGGGTACATCATTTCGTTTCTATGGTTGTACATGATGTAGATTCATACCATTTGTGTATAGACCAAATATTTTAACTTTACCTTTTCCACTTTATACTCACCAGTTACAATATTTACAAAAGGCTAATGTCTACCTAAAAAGTGATCTTTCACTCTCCCAATCACACATCTTGGTCAATGGTTTTTCCCTCTCTATCCATTTCTGACTTCCTGTGGGTAAAGGGCTGGAGTTTTAGACCAAGTACTTACATATATTTTAGATGGGATGCCTGATTTGAAGTGAGTCTAAAGGACAAGATGAAATAATTCTTTCAGGAGCAGTTAAAGCATGAGACGTGAGAGTTAGGTAGTTTCTCAAGGCTGGTTTATTCATTGCACACAATCACACAGTTCCTTAATCTAACTGTAGTCTTAGCCTAACTGTAGTCTCACACTGACATTCCAGTGCTCACCATGTGACATGTCTTAAGGTGGGTTTTGCTGGGAGTTCATCCCAACTGGAGGGCTTATGGAGGATTCACCTCAGAGGGTGAGCGGAGGCTGGCGGCTGCCTTCTTCAGTGTCTAGTTGTGTTCTTGGCTCTGCTCGTCCAGGGTCTCAGCTCTCTGGGGTCCTCAGTTCTCTGATGTTCAGTCTGGCTCTTGTCTCAGCTCTCCACCATCCCATCTCCTGCTCTCTGGCCAGTCTTCTTATAGTTCTTCTTGTGTCTGCCATGGCTTGATAAGGTGGATAGCACTGGGGGCCAGATGTGGTTGTAAACTGTCTCTAATTGGTTACACCTTTTTTGGGGGGTCTCTCATTGGTTACACCTTTTTAGGGTTACATCATTGGGTTTTTGCACAGTCACACGTAACACTACATTATTCATATAATATTTCATATAGTAAAGTATAGCAAAGCCAAATAAAGCAAGGTATGTCACTCGTAACAAATTCTCAGTTCATGTGTGTTCCAGTGCCCCAAAAGTTTTGTGGCAAACAGTACTTAATGACAATCTATAAAAGATGAGACAATCAAAGGTAGCCTAACAATCTTAAGCTCTGAACAACTGAACAGCAAATTGGTCATTATACTCCACTGTGGTACAACCATCACTGACTGGTCCTGATGGTGAGACTCCAATCTCACCATGGTTATTGGTAAAACATGCAAGTTTAACAGAAGATAGATCACTAAATTAAAAACTGAAAATGCTTTAAGAGCAATTTACATTGAGGGAAATATGGTCCCAAGGTATTCTACATAAAGAGAGATTGTAGATATATATAAAGGAACTTGGCAACTGAGCATGCTAAATAAATTCCATTCAGTCTTCATGATAAGATATACTTACCACATGTATTTCTCTAACAGTATTTCCCTAAATATTTCACTGACTCTATAGCATATTTCATGTTAAATTACTATTGAATTTTAGGGGAAATAGCCATATCAGTTTGACAGTAACAAAATACCAGTTATAAAAATTTGGACAATGAGTTGACAAATTCTCTAAGTAGCAAATTGAAGTCCTTTGTCAAAATAGTTACTGGATCATACTGAGATAACCCAAATGTGTCTTACCCATCCCCTGGCCCACTTCCCTACCCTCATTTCCCTCTGCACAATCCAAAGATTCTCAAATATTCCCTTACTCCCCCCTTAAGTACTGCCATCCACTTATCAGAAAAAAATATTTGGCCTTTGTTTCTTTGGGGATTGGCTTAGCTCGCTTAGCGTGACATTCTCCAACTCCATCCGTTTACGTGCAAATATCATAATTTTATTTTCTTCAAGGCTGAGTAATATTCCATTGTGTATGTATACCACATTTTCTTTATCTATTCATCTGTTGAAAGACATTTAGGTTGGTTCCACAATTTAGCTACTGTGAATTGAGCTGGTATAAACATTGCTATGGTTGCATCACTGTAGTATGCTTATTTTAAGTCTTTTCAGTATAAACTGAGGAGTGGGATAGCTGGTCAAATGGTGGTTCCATTCCAAGTTTTCTACAGAATTTCCATAATACTTTCCAGAGTGGCTGCACCAATTTGCAATCCCACCAGCAATGTATGAGTGTACCTTTTCCCCCACATCCTTGCCAACACCTATTATTGATTGTATTCTTGATAATAGATATTCTAACTGGGGTGAGATGAAATATTAGGGTAGTTTTGATTTGCATTTCTCTAATTACTAGAGATGTTGAACATTTTTTCATATATTTGTTGATCGATTGTATATCTCCTTTTGTGATGTGTCTGCTCAGTTTCTTAGCCCATTTATTGAGTTATTTGTATTTTTGGTGTTAAGTTTTTTGAGTTCTTTATAAATCCTGGAGATTAGTGCTCTATTTGAAGAGCATGTGTTAAATTTTTTTCCCATTGTGTAGGTGCTCTCTTCACATTATTGCTTCCTTTGCTAAGAAAAAAACTTTTCAGTTTGAACCATCCCATTTATTGATTCTTGATTTTATCTCTTGCACTTTAGGAGTCTTGTTAAGGAAGTCTGATCCTAAGCCAAAAAGATGAATATTTGGGCCCACTTTTTCTACTATTTGGTGCAAGGTCTCTTGTCTAATTCCTACGCCCTTGATTCATTTTGAGTTGAGTTTTGTACAGGACGACAGATATAAGAGGTTTAATTTCATTTTGCTGCATATGGATTTCCATTTTTCCCAGCACCACTTGTTGAAGAGGCTATCATTTCTTCATTGTATGCTTTTTTGGCACCTTTGCCTAGTATGAGATAACTGTATTTATGAGTTTGTCTCTGTGTCTTCTATTCTGTACCATTAGTCTACCTCTCTATTTTGGTGCCAATACCATTCCAATTCTGTTACTATAGCTCTGTAGTATAGTTTAAGGTCTGGTATTGCAATGCTTCCTGCTTCACTTTTCCTGATAAATATTACTTTGGCTACTCTGGGTCTCTTATTCTTCCAAATGAATTTCATGATTGCTTTCTCTATTTCTATGAGGAATGTCATTGGGATTATAGTTGGAATTGCATTGAATCTGTATAGTGCTTTTGGTAGTATGAACCTTCTGACAATGTGAATTCTGCCTATCCAAGAACATGGGAGATCTTTCCATCTTCTAAGGTTTCCTTTAATTTCTTTCTTTAGTGTTCTGTAGTTTTCATTGTAGAGGTCATTTCCTCTTTTGTTAGATTGATTCCCAAGGTTTTTTTTTTTTGAGGCTATTGTGAATGGGGTAGCTTTCCTAATTTCTCTTTTGGAGGATTCATCAATTATGAATAGAAATGTATTAGATTTACCAGTGTTGATTTTATATCCTACTACTTTGCTGAATTCATTTCTTAGGTCTAGAAGTTTTGGGGTGGAATTTTTTGGATCCTCAATAGAATCTGTCATCAGCAAATAGTGCTAGTTTGAGTTCTTCTTTTCCTATTCATATCCCTTTAATTTCTTTGGTCTGTCTAATTGCTCTGGCTAGAGTTTCAAGGATGATGTTGAATTGAAGTAGTGAAAGAGTATATCCCTATCTTGTTCCAGTTTTTAGAGGGAATGCTTTCAGTTTTTCTCCATTTAGAATGATATTGGTCTTGGGTTTAGCCTTACAAGATAACCTTTACAATGTTGAGGTATGTTCCTATTATCACTAGTTTTTCTAGTGTTTTGAACATGAATGGATGTTGAATGTTGTGAAATGCTTTTTATGCATCTATCGAGATAATCATGTTCTTGTCTTTAAGTCTACTGATGTGATGAATTACATTTACTGATTTCCAGATGTTGAACCAACCTTGTATCCCTGTGAATAATCCCAGTTGATCATGGTGTACTACCTTTTAATATGTTTTTGTATATGATTTGCCATAATTTTGTTAAGAATTTTTGCATCTATGTTCATCAGGGATATTGGTTCAAAGTTTTCTTTCCTTGATGTGTCTTTGTCTGGTTTTGGTGTTAGGGTGATACTAGCTTCATAGAATATGTTTGGGAGGGTTCTCTCCTTTTCTATTTCATGGAATACTTCGAGGAGTGTTGGTATTGATTCTTCTTTGAAGGTCTTGTATAATTCGGCTGAGAATCTGTCTGGTTCCAGACTTTTCTTGGTTGGTAGGCTTTTGATGGCATTTTCTATTTCATTGCTTGAAATTGATCTGTTGAAATTGCATATATCCTTCCTGATTCAGTTTGTGTAAATCACATGTCTCTAGAAATTTTTCAATGTCTATGAGATTTTCTATTGTGTTGGAGTATAGATTTTCAAAGCAGCTTCTAATTATCTTTTATATTTCAGTAGTGCCTGTGGTGATATTTCATTTTTATCATGAATTTTAGTAATTTCAGTTTTTCTCTCCTTCTCTTCATTAATGTGGCTAAGGGTTTATCAATTGTTTATTTTTCAAAGAACTGCCTTTTTGCCAAGTTTTTCAATTGTTTCTTTTGTTTCAATTTCATTGATTTCAGCTCTGATTTTAATTATTTCCTGTCTTCTACTACTTTTGCTATTGATCTGTTCTTCTTTCTCAGACTTTGATATATAATACTAGGTCATTTATTTGCTGACTTCTTTTTTATTTAGCTTTTAATTTTTTACAGACTGCATTTTGACTCATTGTACACAAATGGGGTGCATCATTTCATTTCTATGGTTGTACACAATGTAGATTCATACCATTCATGCAATCATACATATACATAGGGTAATGATGTCTGTCTCATTCCACCATTTCTCATACCCCCTTCCCTCTCATTTCCTTCTACAAAATCTAAAGTTCCCCCATTCTTCTCTCACTCCCAACCCTCTCACCCCCATTATATATCATTCTCCACTTATCAGGGAAACATTCGACCTTTGGGTTTTGGGGCTTGCCTTATTTCACTTAGCATGATATTCTCCAATTCCATCCATTTATTTGCAAATGCCATAATATTATTCTTCTTTATGGCTGAATAGTATTCCGTTGTGTATATATACCAGAGTTTCTTTATCCATTCATCTGTTGAAGGGCATTTAGGTTGGTTCCACAATCTAGTTATTGTGAACTGAACTGCTATAAACATTGATGTAGCTATGTTACTGTAGTTTGCTGATTTTAAGTCCTTTGGATATAAACCAAGGAGTGGGATAACTAGGTCAAAAGGTGGGTTCATTCCAAGTTTTCTGAAGATTCTCCACACTTCTTTCCAGAGTGGCTGCACCAATTTGCAACTCTACCAGTGATGAAAAAGTGTGCCTTTTCCCCCACATCCACACCAACATCTTTTATTGTTTGTGTTCTTGATAATAGCCATTCTAATTGGAATAAGATGAAATCTTAGAGTTGTTTTAATTTGCATTTCTCTAATTACTAGAGATGTTGAACAATTTTTCATATATTTATTAATTGCCTGTATGTCTTCTTCTGTAAAGTGTCTGTCCAGTTCCTTGACCCATTTATCGATTGGGTTCTTTGTGTTTTTGGTGTAGTTTTGTAAATTCTTTATAAATTTTGGAGATAAGTGCTCTATTTGAAGTGCATGTGGAAAAGATTTTCTCCCACTGTGTGGGCTCTCTTTTCACATTATTGATTGTATCCTTTGCTGAGAAAAAGCTTTTTAGTTTGAGTCCATCCCATTTATTGATTCTTGCTTTAATTTCTTGTGCTTTGGGAGTCTTGTTAAGGAAGTCTGACACTAAACCAACGTGATGAAGATTTGGGCCGACTTTCTCTTCTATTTGGTGCAGGGTCTCTGGTCTAATTCCTAAGTCCTTGATGCACTTTGAGCTGAGTTTTGTGCAGGGTGAGAGATAGAGGTTTAATTTCATTTTACTGCATATGGATTTCCAGGTTTCCCAGCAACATTTGTTGAAGAGGATATCTTTTCTCCATTGTATGTTTTTGGCTCCTTTGTGTAGTATGAGGTGACTGTATTTATGTGGTTTTGTCTTTGTGTCTTCTCTCCTGTACCATTGGTCTGCCTGTCTATTTTGGTGCCAATACCATGCTGTTTTTGTTACTATTGCTCTGTAGTATAGTTTAATATCTGGTATTGTGATACCTCCTGTTTCACTTTTTCTACTCAGGATTGTTTTTGCTATTTGAGGTCTCTTGTTCTTCCAGATGAAGTTCATGATTGCTTTGTCTATTTCTATGAGGAATGTCATTGGAATTTTAATTGAAATTGCATCAAATCTGTGTCTTTTATTCTGTTGACTTTTTATTCTTTTAATGAATGAGCTCAATGCAATGAACTTTCCTCTTAGTACTGGTTTCATAGTATTCTAGAGATTTTGATATGTTTTACTGGTATTCTCATTTACTTCTAAGAATTTTTAATGTCCTCCTTGATGTCTTCTGCTCTCCATGCATCACTCAATAGCATATTATTTAGTTTTCAAGTATTGGAGTAGCTTCTATTTTTTATTTTATCTTTAATTTACAATTTCATTCTATTATGATATGATAGAATGCAGGGTAGTATCTCTACATTTTTGTATTTGCAAAGAGTTGCTTTGTGGCATAAAAGAGAAGCATCCATATGCTGCTGAGAAAAAAGTGTGTTGATTTATTGATGGATGTAATATTCAATATATGTGTGTTGTCTAAATTATTGATTGCATTACTGAGTTCTATGGTCTCTCTTTTCAGTTTTTGTGTGGAAGATCTATCCATTGGTGAGAGAGGTGGGTTAAAGTCACCCAGTATTATTGTGTTGTGGTCTATTTTTTCCCTCAAATTGAGAAGGGTTGGTTTGACACATACACAGATGCTCCATTGTTTGAGGTATATGTTTACAATTGTTATGTCTTATTGATGTATGATTCCCTTAAGCAGTATGAAATTTCTCTGTTTATCCCTTCTGATTAAGTTTGGCTTGATGTCCACTTTATCTGATATGAGGATGGAAACCCCTGCTTTTTTATGGAGTCTGTGTGTGTGATATGTTGTTTCCCATCCTTTCACCTTCAGTCTTTCAATGTCTTTTCTATGAGATGAGTCTCTTGAAGGCAGCATATTGTTGATTCTTCTTTTTAAAATCCAATCTGCCAGTCTATGTCTTTTGATTAATGAGCTTAGGCCATTAACATTCAGGGTTATGATTGAGATATGATTTGTATTCCTGGTCTTTTTGTCTCATTTTCTTTTTTTTCACATAAGAGAGTTTATTAAGCAAACAGGCAGATTGTCTTCCTGCAGGGTAAGAGAGAAAATGAGAGGAAAAGAGAGAGAGAGAGCATGTGCACACAAGAGAGAGTGAAAGCCAGAGGAAAGAGCATGAAAGCAAGGAGGAGAGAGAGCTCATTTTCTTTTTTTTAACTTGACTTGGTTTCTCCTTTGATTAGCTTTTCCTTTAGTAGTTCCTCTCTTTGCTGACTTTCATCATTGTTTTTAATTTTCTCCTCATGGAATATTTAGCTGAGAATGTTTTCTAGTTGAGGCTTTCTATTTGTACATTCTTTTAACTTTTGTTTATCATGGGAGGATTTTATTTCGTCATCAAATCTGATGCTTAGTTTTGCTGGATATAAGATTCTTGGTTGGCATCCATTTTCTTTCACAGCTTAGTATATGTTGTTCCAGGACTTTCCAGCTTTTAGGATCTGGGTTGAGAAATCTGCTGATATCCGAATTGGTTCCCCTGTATATGTAATCTGATACTTTTCTCTTGTGGCCTTTAAAATTCTAAGCTTATTTTTCTATGCTGGGAATTTTCATTATAATGTGCCTTAGTATGGTTCTGTTGTAATTTTGTACATTTGCTGTCCTGTTAGCCTCTTGTGTTTGATTTTCCATTTCATCCTTCACATCTGGGAAATTTTCTGATATTATTTCATTGAATAGATTGCTCATTCCTTTGGTTTGGTTGATTTTAGTTTGACTTTTTTTTTTTTTTTTTTTTTTTTTTGGGTGTTGGGGATCGAACCCAGGGCCTTGTGCTTACAAGGCAAGCACTCTACCAACTGAGCTATCTCCCCAGCCCCTAGTTTGACTTTTTTTGTGGTGCTGGGGATCATTCCTTTGGTTTGTATCTCTGTGTCTTTCTCTATCATGACAATTCTTAAATTTGGTCTTTTCATTTTATCCCATAATTCTTGGAGTTTCTATTCATAATTTCTTACCGTCTTCTCTGTGTGGTCAACTTTATTTTCCAGATTAAATATTTGTCTCCACTGTCTGAGGTTTTGTCTTCCAAGTGATCTAGTCTGTTTGTGATGCTTTCTACTGAGTTTTTAATTTGGTTTATTGTTTCCTTCATTTAAGGATTTCTGTTTTTTTTTTCCAGTATCTTTATCTCTTTGTTGAGGTAATCTTTTGCCTCCTCCATAAGTTCCTTAACTGTTTATTGAAGTAATATTTTTTGCCTGCATTTACTCTCTTATATCATCTTTTACTTTGTGGATCATTTTAATTATGTACATTCTGAACTCCTTGTCTGTCATTTCTTGTACTCTGCTCTCAACTGATTCAATTAATATAGCATCTTGTTTTTGTTGGGGCGCTTTCTTCCCTTGTATTTTCATGTTGTTCATATGTCTTCCCCTCTAGCAGTGGGGATCCAAAGTATTACAGTTTCCATCCTATAGATTTATAGTGTCCCTGCAGCATTCCAATATTTTGCCTTAAATGGGGAGATTGATGTTAACAGTACACAATGCAAATAATATGCAGCCTTAAACAAAAGAGCTCCTGTTAAGCCATTAACAGTTTTGCAATAAGCAGAGAAGATGTGTTTGATTATTACCTACAATATAAACAATATGTTTGCAATAATAATTACTAATGTGGACAGAGATAGCACAGGGGAGGAGTGTAGAATGTGATGTTAATGAGGTAGGAGGTGAGAATATAGAGGTGTTATATCATAGGAAGAGTGGAAGAGGTATCAAATAAGTTGGTTGTTAGTAGGAGAAAAGAGAGAACGAGACTTGGAGGAAACAGATAAATAAGAGGAAAACAGATTGAGTTTAAAAAAAAAGAAAAAACTGTAAAAAGATAAAAGAATGTACAACCAAAATATAACACACTATTCAATCCTCCCAGTTCTTCATAGCCTGATGCAGAAATGTGCTTGATTTAAAAAGTTTGGGGGATGTGAGAATAGTCAATGAAAAAAGGAGAAAATAGGGGGAAAATAGAGTCCTGAAGCAAAATTGAACAATTATTTCTGTTGGAGATCAATATCTTCTCTGTTTCCCTTCTCATCTGATAGGGTTGTCTGGAGTTTGCTGGTAACTCCACCCTTACGATGATGAAAGTTACTAAGGTTGGATTTGACTTGGAGGTGAGACTCCTGGAGGTGGGGTATTGCAGTTGCCAGTCCCACTGGAAGACTGCAGCTCAGGACTATCCTTTGGGGTCTACACATGTGATGCAGGAGCCTAGTCTTAGCCCCTTACCTCACTTGTGAACCCCACATTGCTTGGTCTCTAATCTCTAAATTGTATCCCTCCTGCCTCTGACCTTTCAACTTCTCAATCAGGAATCTCTCCCCAGAGGTCCTGGGGGCCCAACACTGAGACATGTGTGCCTGTCACAGAAAGTTGTTCCATATTGGGCAGATCAGGACCAGGCATTGAGAGGTGTTGTCCAGCCATCTAGTTGCAAAGGCTTGACTGTGTTGCTGGCTAGGGGGTGGTTGTGAGACTGGGAATTGAGGAGCTGGAAGGTCCTGTTGATTGCTAAACCAGTGGGACCAGGTGCTGGGTGGAGTCGTGGACCAGGCTGATGTCAGGTAACAGCAAATGCAGCCAAAGATGTTTCTAGGGTACTGGTGGCTGCTGGGCTGGTTGTCTGGGTGAGCTGGGATCAAGATGCCATTGCACCCTCTTCCAGCCTACCGACCCCTTGTAAGGCTCTCTCCTGCCTCTGCAGCAAGTTAGCACACCTAACAGGGATGTAATCAAGCCTGCAGGGTCCTTGGTGATGTGCTTTCAGGCACTGCCTGTTATCCATAAATGGATGTAGCCATGTCCTTAGTTGGTGGTGGTGGCAGTGGCTTACCTGTAGGTACCTTGATATTGGGTTTCTAGTCGCTAGCTGTGTCCCAAGATGGAAGCTGCCCCAACTAAAGATGGTGGTGGTGGCAGTAGAGGTAACCCAAGATGACAGTGGAGGTGTCCCAAGATGGAGGTGACCACTTTCAGAGATGGGCCTGTGAAGGTGGGCTGTGCAGTGATGATGGGCAGCCTGTTCAGAGATGTGGTGCTGTGGAGGGTGGTACTGTGGCAGGTGGCTGTCTCCAGGTCCTGTCCATTGTCACAAGGTGGAGGCAACCATGTGGAGGCGAGGTGTGGAGGGCTTTCAGTGTCCCAAGATGGAGGCTGTCACAGGTTGGTAGATAAGAAGTTGCTGCATGGCAATATCTGCTCAGGCACATGGAAGCTGAATCTGTGGGGCAGGTGTGCAACGACACTTGTGTGAGTTTTGATAATTTATGTTGAGGAATCAGTTCATTTAAGTTTTCAGATTTATGTATGTAGAATTTTCCATAGTATTCCCTCATTATTTTATTAATGGATCAAAATCTTGGGTGATACACATTATTTCATTTTTGGTATTGGTAATTTGCATATTTTCTTTTTTAAGGTTTGTCAGTCTAGATTGAGGTTTATCCACTTTGATAATCTTTTGAAAGTATCAGCTTTTATACTCATTGAGTTTCCTACTATAGTCATCAATTTCTACTTTTTATTATTTCTTTTCTTCCTCTTATGATGAGTTTCTTTTGCTTTTGTTGTTTTACTAGTTTTCAGGGACAGGTACCCACAATTGAACCCAGGAGTGCTTAACTACTGAGCCATGTCCCCAGCCCTTTTTATTTTTAATTTTGAGACAGGGCTTCACAAAGTTGCTTAGGGCCTTGCTAAGTTGCTAAGGTTGACTTTGAACTCATAATCCTCCTGCCTCAACCTCCCAAGTCCCTGGGATTACAGGCATGTGCCACCATGTCCAGCCTGTTTTTCAGGTAGAAGCCTAGATTATTATTTTAGTTCTTTTGCTCTTGTCTAACATAACCTATGTATAAACTTCCCTCTAAGTCATGTTTTATATGAATCCAATGTATTATTATATAATGTATTTTCATTTATTTCTAGATTAAAAAATTTCCTTTGACAATATTTGACTCATGAATCATTTAAAATTGTGTTAATATTCAAGTGTTCAGAGTTTTTCTTGTTATTTAAATTTTTTATTCTCAGTATGATTCCATTGTGATCAGAATAACAATGCACATGGCTTTAATTCTTTTAATCTGTTTAGACTTTCTCTGACACAGGTCACAGTCTGTCTTAATGATGTCTCCATCTTTGGATTGATTATTTCTTATCCCAAGCTGTATATATACATATATATATGTTATATATATATATATAAAATGTGTATATGTATAAAATAATGTGTATTACATATACACAAATTATATATACTTACATTTGTATGTGTATAATATATAATTATGTATATTTTATACATACATGTGTACATGATATATTTATACATAAATAAATTTATATATGTATATGT